>NC_088341.1:28642500-28762500 GCF_036884655.1 Musa acuminata AAA Group
AAGATGGACCGGTGAGGTTTCCTTGATATACTAGTTGCCCTCCTAGTGCCAGTACGTTAAAGTAGATTTTGGTTATCTGATGACTCAGATTTAACATAGTTCTCCGTTGAGCCAATCTCAAGTGAGTTGGACATTCAAACCTTGCAAAAACTACATCCAGAGTGCCTAGAGTGTGGGTTGTTTTGCAAATAACGGAAGCATAAGAATTGATCGTAACCGCTCTTCACTAATTTTGAGTCATTGCACTTGTCTATTATACCGGTCATAGTGGTCAAAAACCAGTGCTGGATCATTATGCTTGTTCATGATGCTATTTATGCAATAATGGGTTCACGATCGTACTCGCTTTCCAGTTAACACTTACAAGATACAATTACATGAGGGTTAGGTGATGATGAAAAGTCGCTTAAATAACTCTCAAATATCGATTAGGTGGCTCGATCGAGGTGTCAAACGCATAGCAGTGTTGGCACGTACTGTTGATGAATCAACTACGTCACTTTTACCATAGCATCACCAAAACCTAATGATACATCAATATATATATGGAATAACATAGTCTTAAATGTATATATAGAATAATAAAACTTTATTTTTCAGAAATTTTTATATCATAAAAAATTTCTATACTTGAATTTTTCCAAGAACATTGACCCAAAATATAAAAAAATATTTACCAACCTAATAAAATCACTCCATGGACTTGGTGGATGGTTATCATATTATTAATAAGAAATACATCGGGGAAGACAAACTCTAACGATCCACTTCAAAAAATATATCGATACCACTAAACCCTTTAATGAGCAAATAAATATATATCCCATTTGTAAACACCTCAAAAATGATCCCATTTGTAACTCAAATCTGTTTCATCGAATAATGTAGATATATTTTATCTTAGAAAAATAAAGCGACAGATTAGATGGCATTCTAGTGATTTTGGCGCAACCGGGTTTGCCTTCAGGTGCTGTGCTCATCGCCTGTACTCGAGTATAAATTCCACCCACCGCTTGGCAAGCCGCCCCATTGGGTTTCTATCTCCCCGTTTCTCTCTCGGTCTCGACCTTGTCGCTCGCAGACCGAGAGCTCCCGGAACCCTAGGGAAGAGACGAGTAGGAAGAGGAGGAGGAGCAGCAGGAGGAGGTGAAGTGGAAGAAGAAGAGGAGATGCAGGGATTTCCAGGACCCCTGCCTGATCTGGCCCAACTCCAGTCCACCATGGTCGCAATCGAGCGAGCCTGCTCCTTGATCCAGGTCTCGTCTCCGCGCCGCGCCCACATGCATATCCCTATGATTTGCCTTGCATCTGCATGGTTCTCAGATTTCTTATTTGCCCTTGGGATCTCGCATTTGAGGTTTCAGTGTTCTTGTTGCTTGCTGGATTAGTATTTGATCTGATCGTCCATCAATTTTTTTCACCAGAAGAGCGATCGTTCCATGTTGATGTGGTTTTTGCTCTCTCTTCTTTATTGTCAGATTTCACTATCTATTGTCTTAACTTTTGGTTCATCTTTACAGTTTCTTTTCTTTTTTATTAACTATGCTCTCTACTGTTGTCCTTTTCTTTCTATGCTGTTGTATTTTGAAAAAAATTGGCGATTCTTGTCTTTTTTTTCTTGATGAATCTTTTAATCAAATTAAGAGACAGAGGCACCCCGCGCTCTGCAAACAATGCAAATTTTGCTGTCATACTCGTTTCAGTCTAATAAGGTAGCATTCTTTACAGGTACTGAGCTGCTGTTAGCTCTAACACCTTAAGTAATTACCAGGAGGCAAGTTAGGTGGTGTGCATTATTTATCTGATTATCTCCTAATGAGCTGTGTTGGGCCTATGAGTCTGTCGATGCAGTACCTTTTACTTGTAACTACAAGCATCTCGATATCAGTTGTTAACAATAAAAAAATGTATTGGGCATTCTTATTCTTTTCTGCATCAGTTGTGGTTGATATGCTTCTTTATTTTGCTTTTTGGGGCCTTTAATTGATGGCCTTGCATAGCAAGTTGATGTATTGAACTTGTTTTATCTAATGTCTAGTTCTCTGTACGTGTAGATGCACATGAATCCAGCTGAAGCAGAGAAAATTATTAATCCACTGCGGCAATCTTCCATGCCATACCAGACATGCCGATTCATTCTTGGTATGTTGCCCATTATTTTTATAGTCAAGTTTCATGGTCAGATCCTATATCGTGGTTAGAGCTCATCGAGTGATTTTAAAATTGTCATGGAATTTGATGTATACAAACCTCATTCTAACTTCTAGGTATTACTGTTTCATGGCACAAGAGCATCCTTATGTGCTTTTTGTCTCACCCCTCCTGTGCCAGCCAACATTGACAAAAACTGAGATTGGCCATGTGTTAACATGGTCGACATGGCTTAGCATTGGATGGCATGGTCCAACATTGCTTGACACAACTTGGTAGTTCCTATAAAGTTAACGTTATGCAGTTCATGCACATTGTTGCTTTTATCATGTCTGTGAAGGTCATATTTGAGGCTGAAAGAGTCTTTGTGAAGATGTATTTCTCATCTTGTTTGTAGACCTAAGTTTTGGAAATCCTCATTGATACATGCTAGGTTTTTAAATCTATTTCATCATTTTGCAACTAAGATGCAGACCTTTTGTATTCATAGCTGTTAATTTCATGATTTTATATCAGTCTTTAATCTGTACCTTACTTTTAGTCTATCATCTAGTATATTTAACAAAATCATGAGATTTCGAAAGATGCTTGATGAATGTAGAAAGAGTTTTTAGTGTCAATTTACAAGAATATGGGAGACATACAAAATTATTCAAATTATAGAGGAATTAAAATCATGAGCTATACTATGAAACTTTGGGAAAGAAATTATTGAAGTAAGATAAGGCTTGAACAAATATATATGAAAATCAATTTGGTTTTATGCTTATAAGATCAACCATAGAAGTTATTTATTTATTAAGACAATTAATGGAAAAGTATAAGGTGAAAAAGCAAGATTTGTATATGGTTTTTATTGACTTAGAGAAACCTTATTATAGGGTTCCTAGAGATTTATCATGGTGAGTTTTAGAAAGGAAATGTGTATTCACTAATGAGATTAATATTATTAAGGATAAGTATGATAATGTAGCTACTAGTGTTAGAACTATAGGGAGTGTGTCTAGTAAGTTTCCTATTAGTATAGGATTACATTAGGTTTCCGCATTATGTCCCAACTTTTTGATAATTGATAAACTTACTAGTCATTTATATGATAAACCTCTATGGTGTATATTATTTGTTGATGATATTGTCATAGTTGATGAGAGCCTAAGTGAATTAATCATAAACTTGAGCTGTAGAGGCAATTCTTAGAAACTAAATGTTTTAGATTAAGTAAGACTAAAACTAAATGTATGAGATACAATTTTAGTAATTCTAGGAATAGGTAGGAGAATATAGTTAAATTGGATGAACAAAAAGTTTCTTTAAGTAAAAGCTTTAGGTATTTTGGATCAATTATTCAATAAGATGAAGAGATCGATGAAGATTTTATTTATACAGTAAAAACAAGATGGTTAAAATGGTGAGGGGCATCAGGAGTCTTGTGTGATTATGGGATACCTTTGAGAGAAAAAATTATAAGACAGTTGTGAGACCAACAATGTTTTATGGATCTGAGTGTTAGGTAGTTAAGAAATAATATATACAAAAAGTCTGTGTTGTCGAGATGAGAATATTAAGATGAATATATGGAGTTACTAGGAAAGATTATAAAAAAAATATTTTTATTCATGAAGAACTAGGTATCGTTTCAATAGAGAATAAGATGAGAGAAAATTGTTTAAAATGGTACGAGCATGTACTTATGAGACTTTCGGATGTGATAGTCAGAAAAGATAAGATAATTAATATTAGTGTTACGAGGAGTGGTAGAAGAAGATCTAAAAAGACCTTAATAGAAACTATAAGTAAATATTTAAGGACTCTAAACTTAACTAAACATATGACTTTTTTCAGATCTTAATGGTGCTAAAAGTTCCATGTAACAGACCTTAAATAGTTGGGACTTTTGGTTTTGTTGCTATTGTTGTTATCTATCTCACTAAAGTTGATTGTTTTATAACTTATTGTTGACACCACAAATGATATGCATAATGGTCTACATGTACATGTCTATTTTTGATTGATTCTTCAATTTGTCATTTGTATTATACTTCTAATATGATGCATGTTCTAATAATAACTAGCTTCTTATTTTTTGCTTATTAGAGGATAACATCCATGACATGATTATTTTCAGACAAGAATAATAGATTGTAGTACTTGTTCTTGCTTGATGAATTCTGTTTGTATAGAAGGGCCAATAATACAAACAAGAAGTTTGTTAATGTGCATTTACTAGATCTCATAACCATTTGAATATTGGCCAATTACATATGGAGTTCATTATGTATTTTATATTAAGTCCTTGGACTGATTGAAGATCAAACATATGATACTCAAGTTTAGTCTGACATCATATGGGAGAATATTTGAATAGTTTGTAAGGTTAGAAGAGTCTACTGCTAACTTGGATTTAAGCATTCTGGGCCAATCGTTTCAGCCTATCAAGTTAGCAGCTCACTCAAGGTTTCAAGTTCTGGATTGCAAATCATACCATTTCCTGGCTAGATTGGCTGGTGCACATGGCATACTAACATATGATAGGTTGGCATATACCTGGGAATCTGGGATACATACCAAAGATAGAGGCAGAGAAGAAAGGAGGAGGAGGAGGAGAGGGAGAAGGATAAGTAGAGGAGTAGGAGAGGAGGATAATGGAGGAGAAATGTTTGCTCTTATTGTTAGTGAATCGCTTGTTGACAGCTCAACAACAGGGTTGTGCATCCATGTCTCATTCTATATGTATAGGTCGTGCAACTTTCAAAAGGTGAAAATAAGGAAAAATTCCATCTGGATTCAATGCATAGGTGCATGTGAACTGTGAAGGCAGGATGCCTTGTGTGTATATATATGGGCTGGCAGATTTATGGGTACCTGAGCAGCATGGCTTTGCAAGGGACATGCAAGACATGATGTAACTTCTCATGTATCATATTGACATCAGTTCTTTACATGCTCAGCAGGCAATGTGACTCTACTTGAAATCAAGGCCAAGTAATACAGGATTATCGTTATAGCATCTTTGGGACTTCTTGAGAGCACATGTTAGTGCATGCTGAGATTACAATTTCGTTGAGGATGATCTTTTAAGCTGGTCACTAACCTGCTAAATGTTCAAAAAAGAACAAGAAAATACCATAATTTTGAAGGAAAATAGTCATTTATAAGAATCACACTGATACATGCATGGCACTGTTGTTCATCAGGTGTTTATTCAAGTCTGGTTGAATATAGTGGCAATTTCTGGTTGGAATTATCTCATATCTAAAATCTTTAGGGAATCAAAAAAACTTTTCTTATAAAAGGGTAGCTTAGTGCATGAGGAACTGTTTCTAGGACTTGAACTGTGGACATCTAGGTCATTAACAGTGGTGTCAAGCCTCGCTCTCAATTATATCCTATGTTGCTCAATTTTTAGGAGTTAATGCGTTTTTCTCAAGGTATAATGGAGTCTCATGTACAGCATATTTGGGAAATTTAATGCAATATTGTAGCATGTTGTCTATTTCGAGTACCAGACTCGTCCCACTCCATGGTCAGATAACTACAGATCCTGTCCGTCACAATTTATCAACACACAGTATGTTAGAACATATTGCAGTACTGAGTGTTGGGAGAAGGAAGAGGAAGGAGGAGGAAGAGGAAGGAAGAAGAGGAGGAGAAGAGGATTACCCCAAAAAGAGGTCGATGGTGCACGACGGGTGGTGAGTGGATAACTAGTAGCGGATGATGGACAATGGATGATGTTGGGCATGGTGCTCCAGGTGATGGAGAAGAGGGCTCGCAAAATTGCAAGTCCCGGTTGAATCAGCATTTTAACTAAAGATATGTATTTTTTAGTTGGACCTGACTGAACCACCTAAAATGTGGGTGAAACTGCAAACCATATGCAAGAGGAAGAGTGACTAACATATACATAACAAGGAAAAGAGAAGAAACAAACAAGGTCCCTTTAGTACTTCCTGCTTCTTGAGAATGATTGAGAGTATTTCAGAGAACTAGTTAACCCTGCTTTAGATAGATAAATTTCCTTTGTTTATGGATGTACAGAGCCTTTAAAACAGTGACAAATATGTGTTTCCCTAAAAGATGGATGTTTAGATAGATGTTTTGCTATTTTATGTCCGCTTTCATATTCTAGATTGTTTCTTGAAGTATTATTCTAACATCTCTCTGCAATTATATGAAATGCTGATTTTTGTAATGCTGGTTCTGATATTGATTTTTAAGTTGTTATTTTTGCTTGTTTTTTATTTTAAGTATTGATGCTTCTCCTTGTACCCCTCAGAAAATTCTGAGGTGCCTAATGCAAGGTTTCAAGCTGCTGGAGCTATTGGTGATGCTGCAATAAGGGAGTGGGGGATGCTTACAAATGAGAATAGAAAAAGCTTGATACTGTATGCTCCATACTTTGCAGATTTAACTGAACCATTTATTTTGCTCATTATACGATAGACAATGTGGCCATTACAGATTTTGCCTACACTATGTTATGGAACATGCAAGTGCTGCTGATGCCTATGTGCAACTAAAGGTTTCAGCAGTTGCAGCTCAGTTGGTAAAACGAGGCTGGTAAGTATTAATGAAATACATTGCATTTAATTTGAAGTTGTGCAAGTTTTAATAAATTGTTTGGCAGGCTGCAATAGATTGTTGAAACATTGGATTCTAGGAATCATGTTGCCTTCTACGTATTGTTTTTCAAAGGAATGATATGTATATTATGTCACATTGAAGTTTATAAACATTAGAAGTGAGAAAATATGACTTTTCATGTTAATATGATGGATAAAGAATCATCTAACTGGCCTTAGGTAAGATTGCTTCTATCTGCTATAAATATTGAAGATTAAAAACAAAAAAAATTAAATAGTGAATAATAACCCTTGTTCTAAACAAGCTCATGTACCCACAAAAAAACAATGAGTCTTGTTTCTGCTTCTATGCCATTTCGGAAATTCAAAAGGCATCAAATAATCCATCCGACCTAGGCCAAGGCAATAGAGAGGAGAGGAGAACAAACATGTGAGGCAAAAGAGAATGAAAGCATTGGAACATTATTGAACTCCTTGTCGACAACTTTCTATCGGGGGTTGTCTGCACACTTGCTACGGTAGTCAATGGTGGTTTAATGGAACAACCCATCCATCTAATACGTTCAAGGCTTTTTATTCTTATTGAACCTAAATCCCAGGCACAATGTCTCTTTTATTTTTACTGTAATTCAAACCATCCAATTCCAGATTGAGTTTGCTACTGTATAACTTCAATATTACTTTGGAATATGAATGGTGTGGATGAATATTTTTAACTATATATTATTCATATAGGATCTTAACACTTGGCAACAAGGTTTGCAATTTCGGTCCGTACTGGTGTACCGACCAATAGTCGGTACGATATATACCAAGGCGTACCAACGGTATGCCTAAAAAAATAAAAAATAGCTCTAGAAATATCTAAAAAATAGAAAAAAGTTATATTAGGGTTTTAAAATTGGAAATAAATATACATTTAATATAATTTTAGCAAAAATAATCTAAATTAGGAAAGAATAGTGACATATATCTTTTTCGGGCTTTGAAGAGTAGCTTTGTGGTGTGTGTCGGATCATCCTTCCATTAATATTGAATCATCTATAAAGAAATGATTTGAATTGTTAGATTTTTTAAAACAACTTAAACTTTAAGATTCAAATGAATTGAGTAATCGATCGATGAATATACTTGGTTCTATCACAAAAAAAAAAAAAAACGGGGCTCAATAGGCAATTGGATCAGGATCCTCGATTCTTTGTATTTGTATATTAATTTGATATATTTGTCGGACCCAATCTTAAAATTGATCCTACGACATACTATACTAATACATCGTATGCCATTGGTGGTTTCGTCGCCCAACTTGGTTTTTACCAATGGTACAGCTAATGCTACTACCTTCCCCTTTTCCTTTGCTTTTGGATGCTGGGCGGACGAATGTGTTAGTTGGGTGTCTCTAGTTCCTCGAGCAGTCTGACTTGATATTGTCCGGCTCCTTCCACTACGTTCTGACCGAGAAGGATCTTTCTCTTAATCCTTCCAAATTTGATCCAATCCACAAATCATAGCTTTGTTGAGTTTATAAGAGTGAATATGTGAGAATGAGAGAGAGATGTGAGTGAGGATGAGATTGAGAGAGTTAAAGAGATTAAGAGAGTGATATAAGTTGAAGGAGGGGGGAGGAAAAGGTTTGAAAACCCTTTCCTATGGTTCAAACGGTCAATTTGACCATTTGAAATAGGGCGATCTTAGCCCTTGATTGATAATAGTCGAAATATGACTGTTACTGATCGATATAGGTTGTTAACGGTCGGATTTCAATCGGTCACGCCCGGTACAGACCCCGTATCCCTTGATACGGGGTTAGGTTATGGTACCGCTCAGTAGAGGGCACTTCGCGTATCGATCCCTTGTTGGACTGGTATGTACCGTTAGTATCGAGCATGGTATGAAATTTCGAATGGTACCGGTCCGACGGCATACTGGTACGCGGACCGCCCGCTACCGGATGGAACGTGCTACAGTGCTACAGTAGAGGAAGAAATATATAAAATCGTTCGGTACGTCCTGATGTACCGCTCGGTACATGGTATCACCCCGAGCCAACCTCGAAACACCGGTACGGTACGGTATTGCATACCTTGGTATCAAGTGATATGGGTCGGTACGATGAACCCTGGTTGGCAACAGTGTAAGTCCTCTCCGACTTTTTTTTCTAGGAAATTGTTTCCCTAATTAGGTAGTCCAACAAGGGCCATTGCCATCATCAAATGTAAATGGACAAATCATACTTAGAAGTTAGAACCCTTATTACAATTAGAGAGATTTCTCGATCCTGACCAAGGATCACTTCTCGAGGAACTAATGGGGAAAAGTAAACAATAAGAAATAGAAAAATGAAACATAGTAAATAACAACATATAAAAGGTATGCAGTAAAGATACTAAATGGTTGTTCTTTTGATACTCAAGAAAATAACATCTATGCTACACAATATTAGGTATAATGTTCTATATGTAAAGTTGTAAACGTATATTTTAAATTGGATTAAATATTAGTAAAATAAATTATATCAAAAAACAAATAAATGTATGTGATAAGTAGAATGAGTAAACTATGAAATTAAAATTTGTAAAAAATTAAAATTTAGATAATTATCTTAAAAACACTAGGTGTGCTTTAAAATTCAGGACATTAGATCAGCTAATCAAAACATAAATGGTAGTTTTAAATGGCTTAGAAATATCTTTGTACACCTCATGCAATTCACTTATGACTCTATTTTCAGCTGATAGAATAGTGCTTGTGTGCATGTCATGCTAGTCGCCTTAAATGACCAAAGAAAACTATTAGAAACAATATAAAGATATTTGATGGGTTTTAGCTTGGCTGCTATTACTCTGCCCAACATAATTGCTCAAGAAAGCTTAATGATGCAACAGAAAGAGATTTGAAGGATCTCAGCATGACTGGTGATATTGTGCTTAAGATGCTCTTTAGAGTGTCTTGATGGGGAGATCCATGTAGCAGATACCAAAGAGGTGGGACATAATGACTTATTGTAAGCATCACATATGGTTTCTTCTCTTTGACCTTCTTGTGTGGAGAAAAGATCATAATAAATTTATAAATTTTTATACTATATTGGACATGATGCCTTGTTCACTTGGTTGCATGTATATTTTCCCAACCTTTTGGGTTTTCTGCAATTTGATGAGATGTGGCACCTTGAACTTGCATCTTATTGCATCAACATAGATTTTGAACCATTGATATGTCTTTTCCTTGTAGGTTTGATTTTATTGAAGCTGAAAAAATTGGTATTCTTATAGAGGTATGGAATATGGACTACAAATTTATGGATAGTGCTTCATTCATGTAATTTAGTTTGTGGTTGTCATTTAGACCTTATCAACAACAATAATAACAAAACCATAAGTCCCAACTATTTGGGATTGGTTACATGGATCTTTTGCCGTTATTGAGATATGTAAAAAATTATATGTTTAGTTAAGTTTATAATATTTAAATCTTTATTTATAATTTTTATTAAAGTCTTTTTAAATCTTCCTCTACCTCTCCCTAGACCAGTGAAATCGGTTAAGATCTATGTTCATGAGATCTGACATAGTTTTACGCTGCTTGTTAGTGGCTTAATGCAACCTTTCACTTTTTTTCATTCGGGCTTGGGACTGGCATTGGCGGTGTTCCATTTAGAGCTTATCATACCATAATATCATTTCTATAAGTTAGACTTTCAAAGCCAGAAGATGGAGCTTTTCAAGTTATAATGTTTTGGTTCATGCTTTGTAAGTGAGGTTTTTGTATAATTTTTTCTTAATCTTGATCAACTTTGTAAATTATGACATAATGATCATGAACCTATGCATTTCTTTGCATGTGCCAGGTATCTTAGGATTTTTTTTGGACTTGGCAGTGGAGTAAAATCGTTTAGCAAAGTTTTTTTTACTTTATTATATTTGCAATCTATCTTGGCGTTGATTAAGATGAAATTAATTTGTATAATTGTAGATGAAGATTCTAAAACAGGCTAATGATGGGTTGCAGAAAATTGTGAATGGTCAATACTATCACCATCAGCATTCAAGAACATTGGAAGACCTCACTTAGTGTCTTAGTTTAATGCAATAAACATGATCACTCCTTTTCCAAGTTTTGGATGGTAACAACTAACAACAAACTTTACTCATTTGATTGTCAAACCAAGATCAATTTAATTGTATTTTTAAGTGACTTGTTGGAGGTCTGATAAGTCTTAAGTTGTCATGTTTGAGAAGGTAAGTGGAAATTGTCATTTCTATTAAAGAAAAAGGACATCTCATTTTCAATTGTTTGCCTTGCATCTTGAAGGAACTTGCTTCATGTTCTAGTCATGCAATTTAAAATCTGTGAAATGGTCCTACTTATTCCAAGAAATAATTTTGTTTAATTTTTCATTTAAGAATCTTATTATTTGCATTTTCAGGTGAAGCAAGCCATTCTGGGTTTTCATGGTTCAGATATGCAGTCTGCAGGCATTAGTTTTCTGGAGTCCTTGGTATCCATCATTAGAATTGCATTTTGTATTGAGCTCAATATGTAGCTAATTGGTTCTTCAGTTTATTTAGTCTAAAGTTCTTCTAATACAGGTGTCAGAATTTTCACCTGGAACCTCGACTGGTATGGGTCTTCCGAAAGACTACCATGAACAATGCCATTCATCTATGGAATTGAATTATCTGAAGGTCTTATTTTAAATTTTCTTTTATCAAGTTATATGGTTATCTGTGTACATACATGTGTCATGCTGTTCCTGGTGTGAACTTGTATGATCTTACCTTGCATATGCTTTTTTGATGTTCCATGAATTATAACCTTTTGTAAGGCACTTTTTTTTGTTCCTTCCTTTTTCCCATTAGAGTTGTAATCGTGTTGACATTTGTCTCCTTTGTAGGAGTTCTATTGTTGGGCAAAATCTGCTGCATTAAATGTGGCCGATAAGATTGTGAGCTGTTATGCAAATATATCTGAAGAGAAAGTTTGTTCCCGAGCGCTTCGTTTTATGTTTCAGGTCTTGAACTGGAACTTCAAGAGCAGTCCCAGTGCTCTAGATAATTCAAGCAGTAAATCAAATTCAGGGTCATTTGGAATTAGGCCTGACATGGGGCTGTTAAAAAAGTTTGAACGTTCATTGTTGGAGGTAGCAGAGTTTTTTTACTTATCCAAATTCACTGAAACTAGTTCATGGAGTTACCCAACTTGCTAAACTTGTCTTGTACTATTTTTTAGCCAGGGCCCTTATGGCATGATGCTCTATTATCAAGTGGACATATGCTGTGGCTCTTGAACTTCTATGCAATAGTTCGCCAGAAACATTCATCTGATATGTTATGGTTTGATTCTCCGCTGGCAGTCTCTGCTAGACAACTAATAGTACAATTATGCTCCTTGACAGGGACGATATTTCCTTCTGGTAATACATTCACAAGCTACTTAGTCTATTAATCTTTATTTAATCATATAATTGATTAAATTCGTGATTAAGATAGTGCTAGTTATTTTCTAGTCCTTTAAGATTATTGCTAGATTGTCTGGTACAGAGACTATGAAAAATGTCATGTTAAAAGGACTTAATGCTAGCAGACTATTCGACGGGGATGGCTCCCACAATATTTCCCTCTGTAGGGAACTCTAGGCATCCTCCTTTATGGACACTATATTTCAGTTTTAAAGTTAGTTGTTTTCATGATTGGAAGCCATCTCCGGTTTTTATAGCATTACAATTATGGTAGTTTTAGCTGAATTCGAGATCTATGATATTTTAGTTCTGTTCTAATCTCATGAACAGAATTTTAACACTTGTGGTCGAAGGGACTTCATCTCTCATGTTGTGGTCCCATATTTCATTAAGTTAATCTTCATGTTATTTATGTCATAACAAAAGAGTGATCTGAGTATAAGTTGTATGGGAGATATTAAGTTCATCATGATAAGTAATGAACCTTCATTACGAAAGAATCCATGCAAAAAATGAACATATTCTATCTTTTTGAAGTTACAACTTCCAATTTTCTCCCACTCATTTCATGTCTCAGCTACACTAGATTGAATACATTGTTTTGTGTATTTCATATTTCAAGCTACAATGCATGATTGGTCTTATGGGTGTGGCGCAAAATTTACCTTCAGGTTAGCTGGCTATTGCACTTACCCAACTAAAACTAGCATAATTGCTTTATGCATAAGTGCAAAAAATGTTATGTATATTACAAAGGTAGAAACTAGAGAAGTGGAAGTGAATTACATAAGTGCAACTAAAGATTCAAGTTTCGATCCAAGACCAGTTCAAGTCTGATATGTATTGGCATACCAACATAGGGTACGTTGGCGTACTCATTTGCACTAACCAAAGAGAGAGGAGGAAAAGGAGGTGGAGGAATAAGTGAAGTGGTGGAGAGGAAGAGGAGGAGATAGATTTATCAAAGATGGAGGAAGAAGCACCGATGATGACATAGCAGGCGGCAGTGGCGAGGCAACACATGACATGTCAAGGGAGATTTAAGAGAGAGAGAGAGAGAGAGAGAGAGAGAGAGAGAGCAGCATGGGAGGAAGGCAAAGTAGAGAAATAAAAGGATAGCTATTCTTGACAAAAAAAATGATAGGACTACCACCTGTACCCTCAATTTTAACTTTACAAATCGGGTGGTACACCTGGAATGACAGGGTTTCCAGGTACACCTGATTTTGAACAATCATGCTGGTTCTTGATCAGACCGGTAAATACTATCATATGAACTGGTTTGACCTCGTTTTTTTTTTTGAAAAATTAGGGACACTTCATATGTGGAGCACTTCAATGACTGGCAGCCAGGACTTAAAAAGATTTTTTTTATAAATTTTCGTGACATGAACTCTTTTTTTAAATTATTAACTTATGCATTAGTCACTTCATAGAATCGGTGTGGCTTATGGACAATTAATTGTTCTCATATTCTAAAATGCGGCTGTGCTAGCTGTTGGTAAGCACCTACATAAGATGGTTTGCAGTCTTATGGCACACGTTTTAGAGGGCCCAAGGCAGCTCCACTGTCTGATATTTTCATAACTCCAAATAAAAATGATAAAGGCCCTTTTGATTTGTTATAAAAGAAAATAGAACAAAGCAGTTTTGTAACATTTATAATTATTATTATGATTTTCCTTTCTCTATGCTCATTTTCCGTAGATGAACAAATAAAAGAAAGAGGGATGACTATGCATACTTGTATTATATGTTGCAAGTCATGATAACTTAGGATGTGAATGATACTGTATTGGATATACTGTTTCTTTTGTATGTCTATGATCATAACTTCAAATGATATATTATTATGTTTAAAAAGAAAACAGCATGGTTAACTTTGTGGTGAACTTATTGATGTGATCTTTGTTGCAATAATTTATTTCCCTTGTTGATGAACATATTGCTGGATTCTTTGTTACAATACTTCATTTCCCTTTTAATGATATAACTTGTGATTTTATGCTAGTGGCCCTCAACCAGACTATTGTTGCCCACAATTTGCCATTTACCATGAATGCCCCATGCCACAATTTGCCATTTACCATGAATGCCACCTGTGCATGAGATGTGCTATTTATGATGTTGATCCATAAATTTTTAAGTAGAAGATAATTTATTTTTGTTGTTATTGTTGTTAAGTCATCATTATTCTGGTTATAATTTTGGGAATCTAATATTTTTGTTGTATCTAGATGACGGGGAGATGCATATTAAGCATCTAACACAGATTCTATCAGCTGTTATTGAATGGGTTGAGCCTCCTAACATTATATCAGGCGCATTACGTAGTGGACGAAGTGAAAGGTCCATATGTTTGCTTGGTTTTCTAGACAGTTTGAAATCCATTCTTTTTCTAACATAGTTCATGTTGCTCAGTGAGATGATTGATGGTTTTCATGCATTGCTCTCGATGGCAACCTTGACTAGTACTATGCTTTTTGATAATCTCCTTAGGTCTTTAAGGTCAGTGGTTGATACTTTGCTATTTTTCTTCTCCAGAGTTACTCCATGTGTAAAATCTCGTTTAACACAGTTGTATCTCACCTATCTCCTATATTTGTTTTCAGACCTTTTGGCACCATTCACCTATTGGCCACCTTGACATGTGAAGTAGTTCAGACTTATGTGATTAAAAATGATGACGAGCAAACATGGAGTTCGGAAGCTCTTGATATTATGTTAGAGATATGGACTGTCATTCTTGGGGTATTTCCTAAATTCCACTGATACTTTCTGATTTGCAGGATAGGAACATCCTGGTGATTATGCATGGTTCTCATGTTACATGCCTGCTATAAGTTTTGTGCATGCTGATCGATTGTTTCTTGTGCTCTTTGGGATAAGGAGATTCTGACAGTTCTCTCTCTGTCCTGTCTGTCTGTCTGTCTGTCTGTCTGTCTCTCTCTCTCTTTTTGTATGTGTGTATATTATATATAATATGATGGACCATTGTCTGTTTTCTATTATATCATATTAGAGGTTAAGATTTTTTCCATTGAAAACATTGGTTATTGTTTGTTTTATTTCTTTATTATTCTAGGATTCAAGTGTTTGTTAATTTTGTCTGCAGCGATCAGGTAATGATATGAAAATTTCAGCTGAAGGTATATCTTCAGCATCAAATCTGTTTAGTACTATTGTGGAGTCACATCTGAAAGGTATTACATTTGAATTGCTACTTACCATTTTTTGCTGTGTATCAGAATTTTAGTTGTGTTCCCTGTTTATTTATAAATTGATTTCTTGTATTAGTAAATCTTTTACAGGTTATCTTGTGTAATTATTCTTGTCATTTCGTTTGTGTAGCTGCTGCTGAATCTGCATTTGAAGATGATAGTGAAGCTGACTATTTTCATGTCTCCGTCTCAAGTATGAATGTTTTTATCTATATGTAGATATGTGTAATTGTTACATATAGTCAAGTCATCCCAATTGCTTATAGATGTCATTTCCATTCTCCTTTTTCACATTGTTTTTTCTTTAAAATTTATTCTCTATACTGCCCTCTTTATTATTGCAGGACGAGATGAAACATTGTATGCATATGCTCTTATTGCACGAGCTGCTGTTGAAACCACTGTTCCTTTTCTCACAAGACTATTTTCAGAACGCTTTGCTCTTCTCAGTCAGGTGCTTGATTTATCTCTGATCTTCATTGTATTTAGTTTTTTTCCATAACATATTTAATATTTTTTACTTGAAAATTTTCTCGATATTCTCCTGATTGGTTATCTCCTAGTATTTGATCCTCGTTTTTCATCTGAGTCTTGCTTTGAAGAATTGCCTTGAGTTTCATTATGTTTGCTCATACAAGTTCTATACCCTGCTGCAGGATGCATTATGTTCTTTTGAGTTCATGACACAATTTTTATTTATGTGGTTTTTTTGAAGCAGCTGGAATTATTGTTTCAGTGGACCTCTTAAATCTTAATAACTTTCAGTTCAGTTAAATATGTTAGCTTATCCATTTTGTATATATACGATATGATAGACTATCAGCTTATTCAAAGCACTTGGTTCTGAAAACCTTTTTCTTCACTTTTGTAATATGCATAAGATGTTATTTACAGAGGCTTGTTTTGTGTTTTTCATAAAGCCATTGTATTCTATGGATCTCAATAAGCAGAGATCATATTGTAACTCCCATCGAATGTTCAGGATCTTAGTTTATTACATATGTTAAATATGCTGATTGCAAAATTTTAGCTTGATCAACCTTCTCAATTTGAAACTATTACAGTAAGTCTGTAACAGTCCCAATTGTTTATTACAATTTTGGGTTAATATTTGACTATACAATTTTTTTTTAATTTTCTAAGGTATGGACGGTATTTACCTGACAACTTACTGGTTTTTGGACTGTACACCTGGCCTATACTGTCTGGTATGCTCGGTACAGGCTCTGTACCAAGCAAATTTTTTTCTTTTTATTTTTTTCAAAAATCGATACATACTGATGTATAAAATGATGGGGCACCGGAATGGTACCAATTCGAGCCATGAAATTGCAAGCCTTGCACTGATATAGTCTAGTGAAGGGTTCTCAATTTCAATGTATCGGGTGGTACGCACCGGTCCGAGAGGATACCGGTATGTGGATCGTCTTCTACTGAGCGATACTAATGTTTTGATCGGTACCAAGGCATACAGAGCGGTACTGAGGTGTACTGACTAGTATCGAGGCATATCGACCGGTATTGTTCCGGATTTCGACTGTTATCAAGGTGTATCGGTTAGTACGCCCTGACGTGGTAGGTGAAGGTATTTTTAAGGTTTTAGGGTGTACCGTCGGTACGCCTTAGTGTACCGATGGTATATATTGGTATGTACTGTACCGAGCAGAGCTTGGTATACCGGTATCCGATATTCAAAACCCTGGTCTAGTGTAGTCCAGAAAGACGAAAAGAACATAATTTTTGTTATCTCTATCAATGACAGATTCATCAATTGGCAGATTTTTATGATCTGATAGTTATTATGAATATAACTAAGCAAAATAGCCTTCCACTAGATGGTAATTTGAGATGTTTTGGCTTTGATTGTTTTGATGCTGTTAATATACCAAATAAGTGGTTGGTACTGAATAGTACAACTACAAATCAGATAGCGCTAACATGGTGAATTTGCTTACCCGTGCCCAGTATTTGTTTATATGTTGTTATAGTTTCTTTTATGCTAGTTAGCCATGCACAGTGTTTGTTTATATGCTTGATTTGCACTATGCTGTTATAATTAACCAAGAAATAGTTTGCCCTTTTTTGCTTTGATCTTTCTCCTTAAATGAGCTTTGATGTTTGATGCTTTGACAAAATACTGACGCCAGGCTTCTTATAGCATTTGGTTGACAGATGTGCTCTTGAGCAAGAAACATAATTTAGTTAGCTTATTTTCTTCATATTGAAGATCTTTGTGTTTCTAATTTCCTGTGGAAAAATTGGCAACAGAACAATGAAAGAATGGATCCCACACAAACCTTAGAGGAACTATACTGGCTCCTTTTGATAACTGGGCATGTTCTTACTGATTCAGGCGAGGGAGAAACAGTGCTTGTAAGATCTTTCTCCCATCAATTCTTTATCCTTTTTTGTTAACCTTGTTAACCTTTTGATTATGTAACTTCCAGTCTGTCAGTATGTTACCTCTAGTCTTTATCTTTGATATTGGGATTTTTTTTTTCTTTTTTCTATTTTTCTGCCACCCACATATTCAGGGGCTCAAGTCATCTTAAAGTGAATTATATATTATTCTTTGCTATCAGTGTTTTTCTTTCACTGCATCGGAACATTTTTTGTAAACTGACTTGTTCGTCATTGCTTCTGGCTTTACAATAAGAATCTATGATGTTCCAAATATTTGGGTAGCTATGTGGATATCTTTCTCCTATCGGCTCTGTATAGCAGGAAAGTCCTAGTAAAAATAGAGCAGTCAAATCGTTCTGTTGTCATTTCTATTTCTTGATGTTTCCAGGATTAAGCAGAAAATAGTATTTTCTTTTATTCCTAGTTCTTATTGAGAGACATTCTTAGTGGTCGGCATTTACATTAGAAGATGGGAAATCAAGTATGCTGCAGCATTGATTTTAAAGTTCCTTTTCAATTCTTTAAAGAATAAGAAAAATAAGTAACTCCAGTGAAGCCATTAGTTTTACTAGGTTCTGTTGTTGCTTTCATTAGTGTAAATATGACTGTTTTCATAAGAATCATATGAACTCTATTGCTATGATGTTTAGGTTCCTGAAGCAATACAAGATGGGTTTTCAGGTGTGACAGAAGAACTACAGCATCCTGTAATTGTTCTTTCCTGGTATAGTTTCTTAATTCCATTCTTTTACTTTAGTTTTTGAATAGTGCAGTAATTTCCTCCATCATAGGTTGAGATCCTCCAAGCAATAATGCCATTAAAGATAAAAGAGTTTACTTAAAAGAACGTACATTGTATTCTCTGAGGTTGACTCAACTCTAGCTTCAGGCTGACACTAATGGAGGTAACACCAACATCATCCCAACAAAACAATTACATAATTAGCTCCATTAGAATTGCCTTTGCCAGGTACTTAGGATACATCACACAACCAATCAGATATATCTTCATAAAAAATTTTAGATCTCCTGTGCTAATTTTCTTTAAAAATTCTCTTTTAGTAAACAAAACAGATACTCTTCACTAGCCCTACAAAGCTTAATACTGCAAACTTCTGTTTTAATCATAACATAAAATGTAAATATTCTGCCTTCCGAAAGCTCAAAATGCATGAGAAATGGATCTACATTTCTTGCTGATCAATCAAAGAAGTCAGGATTTTAAAATTTGGTGACTTGAGTTTCATGAACTAAATTGCTCTAATTAATCCTTTGTGCAGATAGATTATAGAGAGTAATTGAATGTGGAAGTGGTTGAGTTATGCCTGTGACCTTGTGCATCAGCTAATCTGCAACATCAATAGCTTTATAGGATGCTTAATGCATTTCTTTTTATCCCATTTACACTTTGTTGCATCCCAAGCACTAATTTTTTTATTAATGCAGGTCCATAATAAGTTTTGCGAAGCAGAGTCTAGATCCAAAAATGAGAAATGCATACTTCAGTCCTCGACTCATGGAGGTAGGTCATGTAGTTAACTTTCAACAAAGGTTCGTAATTTCGTATTGTACGGATGTTTCGAGCTTTGCTCGGTATGGTACGGTATAGGCGTACTGAGTGGTATGCTAGGGTGTGCCGCTCGGTGTGTGTGTGTGTATATATATATATAAAATATAATATAATAAAAGGAGGCGCACGTTGCCTCGGTGATGTCGCCTCCTTTTCTTGTCCTCGTCGCATTAAACGAGGAGAAGACTAGTCTTCTCCTCGTCTGCGTCGTTCGACGAAGGCATTGAAGGCCGCAGACGCTTTCGGCCTTCGGCGAAGACTGCGGCGAAGGTCGTGGGCGTCTCCGGCCTTCGGCGAAGAACACGACGAAGAAGAAGCTGAGTCGTCGCCTCTCCGTTACATTCTGGATCGAGATCGTCGAGGGAGGGCGATGCCAGATCGGAAAGTGTCGAGGTTCTCCCGATTCTCCCTCTTCTTGGAGCACCTTTTCCCTCTTCTCCCTCGATGCTTCTTCTTTCCTCCTTGTAGCCAGGCTGATACCGCCTAGTAGCGGGTGGTTCGCGTACTGGTCTGTTGGCGGACCGGTACGTATCGGGCCGGGTAGAATCGTTCGAAATTAAAATCCTTGCTTTCAACTGTTTTATGTGTCAAATCAATGAATATATTCTTCTTGCACCCCAGAAGTTTGAAGGTCCCATATAATTGTTGTTGTTTGAATGTCTACTCATCAAGCTATTTACAGCTTATTATGCCCTATAGCTGGATAATATTTCCATTCTTGACCAAATAAAACTTAGTATTACTGTTTTTAGTCATTGGATTGTAATATCTAGTGGTGCACCATCTTTCTGTTTCTTGGCGGCTGGTCTAGCTTTTGATAGGATAATCAGTGTATGTAGATGTAAGTAATGTGCCTTATATTATGAGCATTGTTTGAAGACTAATTCTGGATGTGGAATTAGTGTTCATAAACTGGAGGTGGGGAGGAGAGAGACATCTGGATGAATCTAGTTCCTTTGGCCTGAGCCCATTTCGTGGGAACCATGATTAGCATGGGTGGAATTTTATAGTGTTTTTCTATAGCATATCAGCATTTTTTATTTTCTTCACTATCTTAAAATGATGTCTGCCATTCTGAACAAGCTGTACTATTGTGAAGAAATAAGTTGTTGCTTTCTATTCGCTTATTTACTTGAACTATTTTAAAGGAGAGAACTAGAGTAGAGACCATGTACAATTTGAAAGCCAAGCAAAGGGAATTCTCTTCTTTAAATTTGTCACTGGAATGCTGTGTTGGCATGTCATGAATAGACCTGCCCTTGCTTGTAGTCATCTTTTCATCATCCTTTTAAACTATTAAGCTCTAGGGAGTAATTGTTTATCCATTGCTTTTCTTCACATTTGACCTTTCTGGTAGTTGATATTATCCATCTGAGGAACATTGTAAGGAGATGGAGGAACATATACAATTTATAGCTTTCTTTCTAGATTCATGATTTTGTCTTTTAGCAAGTTCTGCTGAAAGAATTGTTGCATATAGACCTATGTCTTGCATTAGATACCTAAAAAAATGATGGGTCCTTGAGGGCACCATTACTATGTATATTCATCTACTAGCTTCCAAAAGTTGTGAAGAAGGCTTTCAGCTATGTGTTGCCCAGAGGAAAGTAGACCTTGAGAAAATATGTAGATCAGCAGCTCAGGGATCTAGGATCCCATGTCAGCGGTGCTGGCAATGGTTTTATCTTATGCTCCACCTCACTTATAGTTAGGCAGCTGGCATACTACATGCCCTCAACATGGTTGGATTGTAGAAATCTGAAATTGCTACTCACACTGGAACCAAATATATTTTGGCCAAATATGACTCAAGTTTCCTTGAAAGATGAAACCTTGTAGGAGCGTACACAAAATAGTTTCTACACTTAAAACAGTTCACAATGAACATTAAGTATGTAGAAGAGCTAAAGAAGTATAGTTGTCATAAGACTCATAACCAACGATCGCCATTTGGCCCAGACCGGTATGAAATGGGCACCAGTCCGAGCGCTGACCGATACACGGACCACCTTGGTCCGGTCCACCATTTAAAAGGGAAGTGGGAAACCCTAAATCCCACTTGCATGCCACCTTGCTTCTCATGCGATTGATGCTGCGACTATGACTTCTCATTGCCATGGCCTTCGCTTGCCGTGATGGACGCCGCACACTGCCATTCGGCCAATGGTAGACGCTTCTTATGTAGACAACTACCGGTGACCTCCACTTGCTGTGACCTTGCTGCACACTGCCACCCAAGAAATATGCCCTAATCGCTTATCAGGTAATATGTCTCTTCTCCTCTTCCTCCTCTGCCGCTTCCTCTTCTTCCCTCTCTCTTCCTCCTTCCTCTATTGTCCCTTCTTTTTCTCCCTCTTATTCTTCCTCTTTGAAATACTAATACTTACCGGTGTACCATGTGTCGGTACACTGGTACATCCTGCCCCTACAAATCTGTGAGATGGGTCCGGTACCCGAAATGACAAACCTTGGTCATAACAACATCAAGTTGGAATAATTTTGTTATGTTATATTAGTAGTTTGGTTTCTTATGGTAATAAAAGTATAAGAAAATGAGAAGATGTTTTTTGATGGTTGTCTCACGGTACTAGGTGTCCAGCTGGAACTGAATGAATTAAGCCTTTGCCTAGGCTATGGATGATGTCACAATGAAAAGAACTTTGGCTGCAATTATTATGTGTAACTGAAACAAATTATTGAGCCATAATAAAATTTAAGACTAACATCTAAGTTCTGAAAAACACTTCCTGTGTCTAGTTGTTTGATCTGCCCCAATGGGACTATATTGGCTGAACTGTGTTTAATTTAAATCAATTTATTGGATCAAGCTAATAAATTCAAGGTCCAATTTATGTTGATCTAATTCCATTTGATTTATTGCCAGAAATGGTTTATTAGCTTTTTTACAATGAGTTTTGGATCTGTGCTTGCTTGCACTTTCCTTCCTCGTAGTTTAACTACAACTAACTTATACCCCTTCACCCCATCTTTGATTCACCATCGTGCATATTAGTTCTTGAATGACTTTGGTGCTAACCCATATTGCACTGCAACCACTCTTTCCCTTCTTTACCAAAGTTTGATGGTAACCAATTAGACCGCTGCACTCCACCTCTATCCACAAATGTGGGTGTATGCCGCTCTTTCTTGACCTTGTTGTTGGCCCATGTTGTACCACAGTCATGGTGGTTATCTAGGCTACCCTATTGGGAACTTATGAGGTAGTTGGCATATGCTCTGATTGAAATCAGGATTGGCATTGGCCAGACATGAAATGTCAGTATTGATCAGATTAGTTGGATCATATATTGACCGAAGAAGATATTTAAAATTCAAAAAGGAAAAATCATGAAAAATGAAAACCAAAAGGGAAAATATTAGTCTGCGATATATTTTCAGTTCAGTACTAGGTAAGTTTTGGAATTTAATTACTTATTATTTATTTGTAGTTTCTTTCAGTTAGGATTTAAAAGGAGTTACAACCATTTGAGGATGTTAAACAAGTCGGATCACATTGCTTAGATCTGCAATACTTGAAACTCATCGTAAATAAAGGTGGCTATCATGTCAACTTCATACTGGTTCACTTTAGGTTGTGTTTTTTTTAATAAATTTTGGTATAATAAAAAGTGTACAAGATGCTTACACGAGGTTGTTATCCTAGTGGTTTTGTTGCACAAGTGATCGATCTCCGGTACGAGTCCAAATTTAGGTTGTGTTAATCATACTTGATCATATGTATGCTTGATTCACACCTAAAAATGGTTATTAGTTGATTCATGAAACTTGCTACATTGTTACTTTTCTTATTTGTTGTGGATAATTTGCATGTTATTAATTGCATCCTCTATCAAATACTTGTGATCTTGATTAGTTCAGTGGATAGTAAATCGTCAGTGTGTCACGCACTTACTGTACATTATCTTTATTTTAATATTCATCATATACATATAATGAATATTTGGTATGATTTGCCATACATGGATGTATTTTATCAAAATCTTCATTATTTAATTTCAAGCTAGTACATTTAATCTAGCACCATATAGCATAGTGAAATCAGTCAGCTCTGCTCTGCATGTGAAGGGTATAATAAGATGTGGTATTTTTATAAGGCTAATTCTGACCTTTTTGTAGTTTATCTTTTCTATCTACTTTGTCCAAACTTAATGCATGAGGTTCATAGTAAAAAATACCGACTTTTATGAGTAATGTGCATCTCTTGTCTCGAGTATCTTACATGCACATTTTGTTATATTATTTTTAGTCTGGCATGCTGAATTTATTTATTACTCCATACTTACATCTGTGCTAAGGAGCTGTGTATACTGTCAACTACACATGCTCTTATTCTGTATGGGAATGTCGTATTGAGCTGTGTGATACTTGGTTAATTCGGGTTTTAGATGTAAATTTAGAATTTTTTTATATTTTATTAAAATAATATACATTTTTCACAAGTTTTGCTTAGATACTTTGAGCCTTGAGGCGATGCTTTTGCTAGTCTCTAATACTGCAGCATTGTTAATTTGTCTGTCCTTTCGGATCTGCTCATGTTTATCTCTTTGTGAGTTGTGCACAGGCAGTCATATGGTTCCTTGCCAGATGGGTTGATACATACTTAATGCCTATTGATGCTGCAAAAGGACAACTTGGGATATCTGGTCATGATGAAGGGCTGCAACAACACCCCCAGTCTTCTAAGAAGGTCTTGCTCAGTTTTGCTGGGCAACATAGCCAAGGAGAAACAATACTTGATACCATTATCCGCATTTCCATGACAACACTTACTTCATACCCTGGGGAGAATGAGCTTCAAGTACATCCTTTGACATCTAACAAATTTTTCTTTTTTTACTTTTTTTTGTTGCTATTGACACTTATGTAGTTATGTTCATTACTTTTGCTTGAAATAAGGTTCCCAAGATACTCTATTGCACTTCTGAATGAATCTGCTATGTTTGTGTGCGGTAAAGCACATTTGCTACTGTTAGAAGCATGAAAATTGAAGGGAAATGTTTCCAAGTGAGGCCTATACTTAGATGCCTAAGTAGACATGTAGAATGTTTTTAAATAAGATGCAAGTCTTCATATATGTGATGCAGAATCATAGTGTATACAGCAAAATTGTTTGAACTCCATGTTTTGATTCATTCTAATTATGTGCTTGTTGGGCACAGCCAAGTTCTGATTGCCTGAAGCTTTTTAGAGTTCATAGGTCCACAATTTGGTCTAGGATTTTTTATCCATTGTGGGGTTAAGATTAGTCAGACTGACCAGATTAGCTATGTTGGATCATGGTTTTTGTATAAGTTATAATGATCACTAGAAAATCCAGCTGCTTGTGTCTGACATCACTGGCACTAGCTACTAGTCCTCTGCCTTTTGCAGCTCACTTTCCACCTTAAGTGCCTACATCCTGAGGACGATGGTATACACATCCGTTGCTGACCAAGAGGAAGAGCTGCAGGCATGCTGGAAAGGGGCTGGAGTAAACATATTAAATAACTTTAAAACTGAGCCCTTAACAAGCTGAATTCCAATGAATGATGATGCCATGTGTGGCTCTGATCAATTGTGGAATCTAAAATGAAATTTATGTTTGGGCTCTCTTGATGGACTTTTTTCAAGCCCAAGCTGTTTATTAACACCAAGCTAATTTACAAGCCCTACCTATCAATATGCAACACCTCTTCTGCTCATATTTTTTCTGATCTTATATTAACATTTGTAAATATCATACTATCTTTTTAATCTTACTCTAGGAGAACCACACCTAAATGGTAGGTCCCAAGTTGTGCTTTGCTATCCCCACTATTAATATGTCTGTTCGATTTCAGCATATCTTTTGAGTTAACATAAATTAAGTTGACCCCAACAAGATTGAAGATGCCTAAACTATGACTCCTAGGGCTGCTGTACTCATCAGTAAATCATTGTCCAATATATGATTCGTATTGATAAGCGGCAAGGATTGCCCTTTTGTGGATCAGGGGCAATATATAAGTCATGGCAGACCTGTATCTTGGCCTATATGGGCCAGGAACCTACCTAACCGTTTGTCAAAAACTCTGGCATATGTCACATGGTGCCAATACTTTTCTATCACATGAAATAGGAGGAAGCTTCTGAGTTTTGTTGATTTGTTGATGGGAGTGATAGGGAATTGAATGAAGTTGAGAAGCACAATGGCCTCTTAATAAAACGGATTCAACTAGTGGGTTATGTTGATATTTCTACTCTATATGATACGCATTATACCCTGGCTTTTTCAAAATATAATTCTTTTCTCTATTGTCAATCATTTATGTTATTATTTTATGGATTTTTTTGTTATTTACACATTTGTAAGAAATATAAACTTAGTAGCACTGAGACAATTAGAATGCTTCACTAGACATGTTATTTCTTCCTTGTTTTGGCAGGCATTGACATGTTGGAAACTGCTTGTAGTGCTTGTTCGTCGGAGACATGTCTGTATTCACCTTGTTGCATTGGTGAGAACAATATTAAATGTTATCATTACTTGTGAGATTTATTAGTAGATTTATAAGAAATAGGGATGATAGCTCAAATATGATGGACTCATGCTCTGGACTTGCTGTTAAACTTAAAATCTATTTTATTTTTGCTGTCATAGCACATGAGACCTATGACTGAAAATCTGTAGATTCTTTTTACATGTTTTCTTACAAAAAGATGTGATTGCCTTGATTGCTGTCAGTTGAATATGCAAACTTAGGAGGTGTTCTCTGGACACGCTATAGTTAGTACCTCTGGCCAATATAATCAAGCTCAAGGAAATTTTGGACATCCAATTATGCAAGCACATTATGTTTCTTCTTCTGAATTTGTCTTTAGGCTTTAAAAGAATTTCATATATAAAAAGCAGGATAAAAGGTTAAGAAAGTCATATATAGATACGTTCCTGAAGTCCTGAGGACACAAGCCTAAAAAAATAGCTACTCAACTATTAATTATTTCGCAGTTTTGGCTTGCCAGCAAGCAGTGTTCAACATCTTTTGTTTCTGTATATTTTCTTTTAGTCTCTTATTACAACTTACACTTTAGTCTTAAAATTGTTTGTCTTCTACAAAATAATTAAATTTAAAGCTCAGCTACATTCGTGCTAGTCACCCTGGTTTGCACTTCCTCTCGTTTTCTTTAATATACTTATTGACCAATCCTTCCATTGTTATGATCACTACCACAACTAAATACCTTTTGAATACTTAAGTCTCAGACGAAAGACAGATCAAAAGATACTAAACATAAGAGAACAGTAGTACATTGCAGATTTTTTATGTTTATAAAATTTAATCCTATAAGGTGCTAATATGTTGGTCTTTTTTCTTTGTTCATGAATCAACAATTGCTTGAGTTAACCACGTATTGCGGTTTCAGGTTTTTTATATTCTCACTGCATTTTCTTGTAGGAATCATGGCGTGATCTTGCAAGAGCCTTTGCAAATGAGAGGACATTATTCTCCTTAAATGCTCGTTTGCAAGTGGGAATGGCACACATACATTTTTCATGAATTTGCTTGTTTTTCATTTTTTTGACTTAATAATAAGTTTGCTGGTGATTTCCTTTGCAGCGTTCTCTTGCTGAGACACTTGTTTGTGCAGCTTCAAGTTTTAAAGATCTAGAAACATCCAACCAGTATGACAATTTAAGCATTTTATTTTGGGTCATGCCTGATTGTAAACCAAATCTTCACTATTTGACCCTAATGACTTCAGATATGTGAGAGATCTCATGGGACCCATGACAGCATACCTTGTGGATATTTCAAGTCGGAATGATCTGAAAGCTGTTGCTCAGCAAGCAGATGCAATATATATGGTAGTACAGTAACTTACAGTGCATTCCTTGGGTACTTGAGCATTTTTGTATGTAAAAGCAACTAAAAATTTTCAACAGGTCAGTTGTTTGTTGGAACGGCTGAGAGGAGCATCTAGGGCCACCCAACCTCGAACACAGAAGTCTATATTTGAGATGGGTTGTGCTGTAATGAATTCTCTATTGACACTTCTTGAGCTATACAAAAATCAGGTACACTTTTCATAATATGATTTTTTTCAATATATTTCAAGTTTGAGTGCTTGATTCATCTTAATTTATTGCCAGAAATTATACTTCAAATCATTGAACTGTTTTATTTTACAACTAAGCTTCAGTTGTAAACTCGTCTTTTCTTTAGTCTACAGTTGTGTACCTGATACTTAAATTTGTCGTTGACTTCGTCGAGGGAGAAGTAGCGTTTCTCAGTGCCAAGGAAACTTCAATTTTGGTGAACTTTTGCTTGCAGTTGCTCCGAATTTATTCTTCTCATAATATCGGTAAGGTAATATGTCTGCTTAGTTTGTTTAGATATCTTAAAATAAGTTTGTTTGTACCCTTACAAATCATTAAATAATTTAGCTAGTTGGAAAAAGAGATATCATTTAGTTGAAACTTGAAAGTAATTGCTAGAAATTGATAAAGTTTCATTGAAGTTACTTGTCAATGTTTTTTACCTTTTAAGTCCTGTTTTCGAGAGTATAGTCAAATTTCTGATATATTTTCGTTCCCGCTAATGTTAGGAAGGACTAGAAGTGGAATAGTCATGGACTTATTTAATTTAAAGTTAATTTGGCAATTAATTTCTATTGCTAAATTCAACTATCTGTGATTAGCTATGTCATTCATTTTCACCATTGAGATCTAAATGTTACGAGTCTAAATAAGTCACCAAATCTCTTCTTGTTCATTCCAAGTCTTCTTAGGTCTTCCTCTACTGTCCTTCTAGTGGTATTATTTTCGAAGGTGTTGGCGGATTTGGTTGGTAAAGATTTTAATAGTTATCATAAAATCGTAGGCTCGAATCCCGCATTCGCCTCTTTCCCTTTGCACAAAAAAAAAAAGAGAGAAAATCTTAGTCCATTATTGTTTACATTTGCGGATCCATCCAAAAATCATTTTTTAGCAGTAACATTTTTGAAAATTTGAATTTTTTTCCAAATACTAAAATTTTGATTAATAAGTAACACCACACCTTAAAATGGTCTTGTACAACTTTTTTTTTTGATCTATAAGAGGCACATGATGTTCAAGAGTACTAGGATTCCTCTATTGAACTTAACTATCATAGTTTTGCTCAACATGTCACATCTTCAACCTCTTCCCACTATTAATAATAGATTAAAAAATTGAAAACTTAGTTCTTTCTAAACTTCTATCTATAGGTTTTGGTTCCAGATTGTGCTGTCGAGTATTTTCTTTGAGTTATAAAATATGAGTGCAAAAGTGGTTGGTATGCAAGTCAAATTACATTGTAAACACATTAAAATCTGACAACCTAGATTTCCATGTGATATGTTATTGTCTTTTCCAGTGAAATTACTTTAGCTACAAATGTTGCAATGTGGTGTAGTGCCCTACGCCAAGCAAATACCCAAGTCAAACTTTAATGAGAACTTGAAAGTTGAAACACCCATAATTTATTTAAAAGTGAAAACTAGGTCAATTCAGCAAACAATAACCAATTTCTTAGTTTCTTAGCATTGAAAAAACAAATTGATTACGCGTTGATGATATCTGAAAAGGTGTTTTGGTTGTGTCATTGCACTGTTTCTCTTTTTGGTAATAAGGCTATCTGATTGACAAGATGTCTGTGTATTATAAGCTGAAAAGTTTACTCGCTGTTCCATGTTACAAGACTGGTAGAATTTTACATTTGCATTTTCATTTCCCATACCTGTATGCAAGGTTTGCAATACCGCGCAACATGATTTAGTATGGTCAGTGTTTTCCAGGCTGACAAGTTACCAATACATGGACCAATGTAAACCGGGTATAGGACCTGTACTAGGCAATACAAGACCTGTAGAGCCCAGTAGGTTCACGTGATAGACGTCAGCATTGCCTTGGTATAGTGCAGTAGAGGCTCTGCATCAAGAAGTTTCCAACTTTTCTTTTTTTTTCTTGGAATTTTTATGTTCTCTTTGAAACTCGCTATGTATGGGTATATATTGACATTCTGAACACTGATATGGTACTGGTCTGAGCCCTGTTTGGTACAACACTAGTCACGAAATTACGAACCTTGCTTGTACGGTCCACATTCCATGTAATGTTAGCCTTCATATTTTCCAATAATTGTCTTGACAAATAAAGTATTATTTGTCAACATTGCTTCAAGCTAGTAACACTTTTTGGATTTGAGTGTTGGGTAGTTAAGAAACAATATTTAAAAAAAAATCTATATTGCGGAGATGAGAATGTTAAGGCAGATGTATCGAGATAGTAGGAAAGATGTGAAGAAAATATTTTCATTTATCGAGGATAAAACGAGGGAGAATCATTTAAGTTAGTATGAACATATGCTCAGGAGACTTAGAGTGATAGTTAAATGATTATTATTAGTAGTATAAGGAGAGAAGAGGGAGATCTAAAAAGACTTTAATAGAAATTATAAATAAAGATCTAAATACTCTTCACTTAACTAATTATAAATAGATAGGGAAAGATGATTTAAATACTAACTCTTTATAGATCTCAATGACAGCAAAAGATTCATGTAATTGATCCCAAATAGTTGGAACTTTACAGCTTTTTTATTGTTGGTTTGACAAATAAATAGCTATGGTGGTTGGCTTCCTAACACAACTAAATTATCTAACAAAAAATACATTTTTTGTTCCACAATATGACTCATCTTCTTATGATTTTTTATTTTAAGTATCTTTTTAATTCTTTAGTTTGGTAATGAAAAGCTTCTGTAAGCATTGAAAATTTCTTAATTTCAAGTTTTTTAAAATAAAATAGTCTAGCAATGCATCTCTTGATCTCCCAAATTCTTCCAATCTTAAGAGGACACCAAGTTCTACATTCTTGCCTATTTTATTTTGCAAGCTTGGTTTATCCCATTTTGTATGGTTTGTTGTCAAGTCATTACATTTTAATCATATTATTATTTTGTATCTCTGAAGCACATAATCTTTAGAATTTTCAACAAGTAATCTACAAAAGGGAACTTCTCTACTTCTCTAGTGTAGAAGGAAAGATGAATTATTTGGTAGGGTTCACTTATCAAGAGGCCTGAAATCTTAATGTTCTACACTAGAAATTATAGTTTCAAATATCGGTTGATACACTTATTATATTCTTAATAGTTAATACTAAAGTAAAAGAAAGAAACATGCATTATTTCCATGGATCTAGTCATCAAGAGGCCTGGAATTTATTTACATTTGATATCATTGTCTCAAATACTGGTTGGCATGATGCTTATCAATCGGTGATTGTGGTATGGGTTTGTAAACTACCTGGTATACTTAGTAGTTAGTACCATGCCAGACTGTAGATTATTGAGACTATCTGATCAAGATTTAAATCCTTGCTTGAAATATTATTTATAAATCAAGTGCAATCATTTCTTAGGGATAATTTGGGAATGTAAAAGATCAAGTAATCTCTACATGGTATGCTCGGGAGAAAATTGTTCCTCATGTAAATATCTTGAATTTCAGATCTCTCTCTCTCTTTCAACTAGCCTGCAGAGTGAGGCACAAACAGAAAAGTACAAGGATTTGCGGGCTTTGCTTCAGCTCCTTACTAATATTTGTTCCAAAGATTTGGTACATCTATTTCGTACCTCTGCAGTTAGATGTGTTTCCATATGCTGGTTTCCAGGGCCTACATTTTTTTGGTTATGTGCAGGTTGATTTTTCATCATTCTCCAATGACGCAGAAAGTACAGATATTGCTGAGGTAAGCCTGATGAAATTTCTGTCTTTAACTTTGTTAAATCTCTTACTTATCAGTCTACAGGTCATCTATGTTGGTCTCCATATCGTCACCCCTCTAATATCTTTGGAGCTTCTGAAGTACCCCAAACTCAGTTGTGATGTAAGTTTATTTCAATTCTATTATAGTGATCTCTTCTTTCAGATATGGTAGTTCCTGACTGTGCTGTTTGCAGTATTTTGCACTGATCTCACATTTGTTGGAAGTGTACCCTGAGAAAGTTGCTCAGCTGAACAAGGAAGCCTTTGATCATATAGTCAGGACACTTGACTTTGGTGTTTGCCATCAAGTATGTTGTTTTCCTCTTAGCACATTCTTCAATGATTGACTTAAGCCATCCTTCATTTATCTGAATGGCATCATTATACATATTTTTCATGAGTTTAAACTGATAAGTACACCATGCAATAGGTATCTGTTTATTGTACAAGTTTTTCATGTAGTAAACATTTGTGAAATCTAAATAATTGTGTTTGTGGGAAGGGATAAAAGATAAAATGTAGAAAATAGTTGTATCCCCCCAAGATTATACATCTATAAAAGAAAACGTATGGTAATCAACTGTTAGGATCCGTTTATTTTCTGAGTTTTGAATAATGTTTTATTGAGTTTGTCTAATTTAGTAAGAGTCTAATATGGGTTTATTTGATATTTATTTATTTATTAAGAGTCCAAGTCCTGATGGACTCAAGGATGAAACTTTATAAATAGGGTGTATCTGTTTCTTTTCACCTACCAATGAAATATTATTCCAGTCTTTTGACAAACCTTAGGAAGTCGATCCCCTCGAAGTGATCATCCCTTTTATTCCTCTTTTATGATAAAACCCTAGGGGTCTTATCATCAACATCAAAACAGTTAATGACAATTCCTTATTAATCATTGTCTTAATTTCTATGCAATTTTTCAAAGAAACGATCATCTCGTATGATGAGAAAAAGTGTATTCTTTACAGGATATAGTGTTTCATTGAGCACCCCATTCTCTCATTAACTAGTCTGTCAAACAATATATCATCAAGTCGTGAGATGATGCCCTCTTTCTTGTATTAAAATTTTTAGCACAAGTCTGGTTTCTATTGCCTTTACATTTGTGAGGCAGTACTTTTAGGATATAAGATATTTTGTAGGTCTAATGGTAACCCTAGATATTGAGTATCACAACACAATATGATGGGATAAGTGACCTATTAACTTCGTTAAGCCTAAAGCATTGACACAAAATGCTTAAGTTTAAGTTAATGGTAAGGGACCATCAGACCATGTGGGACTAAGCCGGGGTGTTATACTAAGTGTTGGCCTTAAATGAGGGGTAAGTCGTAATAGTAAGTCACTCACGAGGGTTACATGTCTATGTTGTATATGCTATATGCTTCATCGTGGTAAGTGGTAAGGTGTCCTAATAGTAAATTACTTGTGAGAGTTAGATGTATATGTTGCATATGTATACATGACTATTAGGATCGAAGAAATTTTGTAGATTCAATGTTTCCTGGATCCCCCTGATGTGTACTGTGGAGGTTATTGGCCTCTATGGAGTATGAGGTCCCCTTATGGATTTGCTGGCTCATGTGGGTGCAGCATTGGTGCTTGACAGCCCACCCTGTGGATATGCCCATGTGCATAGTGAAACCCCTATTTCCACCTGCATCACATGAGAAACTGGGTTTTATGATACCATCTGAAATATTAAATTGTGCCCTCATCATCAGCTATAGCTTTTTTGTGTGGTGAGAAGTGCTTCGATCCTACAAGTCGTGCAATTTTGAGGTTGCATGTTCAAGCCTATTGGTTCTGCTGGGTGGAGCTTGTTAGCTATATAAAGGGTTAGTGATCACTGTTGGGATTCTGTCATATATAAGGATTGAGGCAATGTATGACATCCCAACCTGCTGGTGTCTTGTGTCATTTTGTTGATACGAAAGCCCCTTATACATACCCAGAGAACATGCAAAGCTGGTCCTTTTGTCGCCAATTTAGTATTCTAATACAACACTAGAACCAAGACGATACAGATACATGTTAAATAAAACAAGGAAAACATCTCTAGCACTGCTTAGGGAACTGTTCATAAGATCAAACACTCCAATACACGAAGAGCTATGAATGATGATGAGGACATGAAGCCCCATTCTGGTGTATGACAAACCAACCTGCTGGTGACTTGTGCCATTTTGTGTGATACCAAGCCCCTTATACGTACCCACATAACATGCAAGGCTTGTTTTTTGCTCACAATCTTGACTAGATTAGTTGTGTCATCATCATCATTCATACGCACCTACTCTGAGTTGTGCGTTTTCCCTACTTATCAAACATTACCTCCTGTAGGTTGACAAAATCAAATTTTTTTATTTTATTCTATTACTGAAGACATGCAGGGTTTCCTGCAAATTCTTATCATGATCGAACCTAATTACACCAAAGCCTTGTTGCATGGATATACTTGTCCATTTTGGACTTTGACATGTGTCGAAGCATCAGAAAAATAAATTTCTTAAAAGATATCTTTCAATATCATTATCTCAATTTAGTGTAAAAATATTTTAATAAGTGTGGCCATTGTTGGATATTATTACAGGGTTGCCTATCTCACAGATTGAAGGAGTAATCCATATGACAATACTCCAAGACTACACATTCAGATAATTTTGGTTGTTGCATTATGTACTATTAATATCAAGTTCATTGCCCAGAGAATTTCTTCTATCTCCTGGGTTGCTTTACCATATTCTTTAATCAATTAAAGTTGCCATCTCTTACTTTAACAACTAATTTCATTTCATTGATCTGGCCACTCTCGCTGTAGAGAGAGCATTGGGCATTAGTAAATATGGAGAGACTAGTCTTAAGTGGTTCCTTTAATTTATCAGATCTAACATTTACGTGTGTTCTGCATCCCCTGAAGACATGCATTAGTTCTGAACCATCTTATATTTAATTTTGTGCTTCATGTTTCAGGATGTTGATATTGTTGATAAATGTCTGAGAGCAGTTAATGCTCTTGCCTCCTACCATTACAAAGAGAAAATTGCCGGCAAAGAAGGATTGGGTGCAAAGGCACTGAGCTCAGAAGAATCAAATGGCGAATTTCAGCAAAGCATCTTAAGCTATTTCCTGAGGCTGCTAATTCAATTACTTTTATATCAAGATTTCAGGTTAGATTTGAGTTACACATACTCTTTTGGTATATACTGACATTTGGCATTTCAGAGCAGTAATGGGCAATGTTTCATGCAGTATAATGGACAAAAGTTTTCTGCTTTGTTATTTTGCTTGCCAAACAAATTTGCTTTAATTACAGAAGAAAGCTATGCTTACAGTTTTTCTCTCATTTTGTGTTCTTGATGCCATAGAATGGAACTTGCTGGTTCTGCAGCAGATGCTCTCTTTCCATTAGTTTTATGTGAGCAAGACTTATACCAGGTACTCTCTGCATTCATTTGATTCCTTCTCAACTTTGATCAATCTTCATTTATCAACTTCGATTAATATTGCCTTTGCAAAATCTCATTCTGCTTGGAAAGCCAACTGATAGGTTAGCTACACATGAGCATATACAAAGTAGGAACATGAGAAGTTGAATATTCTCGTTAATCAATAGCTTCTTCCCAAGAAGTGCTTGCGTCATCTAAAATTCTTGCACATCTTTAGGTGTGCATCAGACTTTGATTTTGAGGTGATTTCTGAGTAGTGTCTCTTGTCTATACATATTAGTCAGATTTGTTCCCTTGTGATTGGTACATCATTAGTTTGAATGATGTGTTGTATTTTGTCATCAACCTGTGGGCATTACATTACACCTTTTTGATTGGTACATGTTAGTTTGAATGATGTGGTAAATTCTGTATATTACACCTTCTATTGTTACAGAGACTGGTGCAAGAAATCCTAGAGAAACAGTCTAATCCTGCTATAAAGACCAGGCTGGCGAGTGCTTTCTATGCTCTTACAAGCACAAACCAGCTCTCATCTTCGCTTGATAGAAATAACCGATTCAGATTCAGGAAAAATCTTCAAGTATTCTTGATTGAAGTTTCAGGCTTCATGAGAATTATTTGAGTTGGCATGGAAGACCGTTGCGAGATTGACTGTTGACAGTCAAAGAACTGTATAGACGAGATCGACACCAATCACATTGAAGTATAACATGGTTTGGAAATCATAAGACTCCAGAATGTAATCTCCAGTGGTTACGGAGTCGATAGCAGTACTCAATGTCATATCTCCCGTTTGTTCAACAATGTCGTATCGTCCGCCTGGATCATGTAAAATGTCAAGTGAAAACTGGGTTGAATGTTGCAGACGGATGCTTTTGCTGTAAGAAGTTGTGCGATGCTGGTAGGAGATTCATTTGACGGTAAACATATCATGCAGGATCAGAATGTTATAATTTGCAATTCAACACTTTAAATCGCATTACATCAAATTTTGCAATATTGTATTTTTGAACCAGAAATTTAGGATGGTGCTGTTTTAAATCTGGTGTGCTTGTTTAAATAGGTAACTCAATCCCTTGTTCCAAATAACCTATATACCAGGTGTGTATTGGATGCATCCGTTGTGCGGCTACCAACATTACCAAGCGGGTAGACAAATTTGGAATGAGTCTACCTGATCTAATCAACCCTCTTCGTGAAAACAGCTTTGACTCTCGACAAAGAAAGCTAGACTTTGAATGATAAGAGGATCGGGGAACAGCTAAATAAGACGTGTATCACTGTAGAATTTCATTGTTCGAGGCAAGCAAATGCTCTTTTAACAAAAGAAAGTTGTGATGCTAAAGGGACTCCCAAAGTCGATTTCTACTAACTCAACGGTAGATCACCGCTTTAGCCTTTATTGCAGCAGATATCACCCGGGGAAGATGAGCGCAGTACATCATTTCGGTGCAACATGCTGGAGTTAATTTGTAGAAGATTGGGTGTATTTTAGAAAAAAGTTGGTCAACTTTTAATTTTTTTCCTACGAAGCATCTCTATTTTGAAAAATACCTAAACAACGCCCCTTGATAGCTATTTTACTTATTTAACCCTGGACAGCTAAGCCTAAAGTTTTCTTGTTCAAAATAATGGGTTTGGACTGTCGGGTTCAGTAATACTTTGTTGATCGATTCCAATTGAAATGATTCATGCTGATTTAATATTTTATTTTTGTTAAGGAAGCCTACAAAGTGGTTGTTACAGTGTTCGATGTGTACGATATCGACAAGGAAGCAAATTTTTTTTTTCTTTTGTCATTTTTCCTTTTCTTCTTCTTTGTCTTCTCCCTTCTACCAGACGTGAGCTATTGTTCTTCTTTGTTCTTTATATTTTGTTTACTTTCTTCTTAATCAAGAACACAAAAAACATCATGTAAATATACAGTTGTCTTTGTTACTGTTCGATCACTTAATAGTTATTTAGACAAGATAGAATACATATATATAATGTATTCGTGAATATTATGGTATTTAAATCATCTTCCCTTGTTTGATGCTTATTGTTAAATCTATAAGATTGTCAAGAAATATTACGTGTATCAAGGATTTTCATGCTGATCTTTTCTTGTAAACCAAAAACGGTGAGCTTATATATATAAAAAACATTGCATATATCTTTGTTACTACTAATTGTTTTTTGCCAAAAAATAAAACATGGCATATTAGTAAACAAATTATGATAGTCAAATTTCGATGGTAGTCAAATGATTGTTATATATATTTGTTAGAGCTAGCCATAGAAAATTTACCAAAGAATAATTTTGACAACCCAACAAAGACAATAAAGCGGAAAAGATACAAGCGACAAGAACACCAGATTTACGTGGTTCGGTCAATTGACTTTGACCTACATCCATGGACGAAAGAGGAGCAAATCACTACTATAAAAGGGACAATTACAAATGTCTTAGGAAGATGTTCGTAGGCCATAAAACACCCGAAAATACTAAACAAGAAAAACCCAAAGTATAAGTCCAAACTATTTAACTGAGTGTGGACTTAAACCAAAGTAAATACTTAGGTTTTCTTGTTGTGCATCTGACTTCAAAGCACAGGCCCTTATTTATAGTTCCAAGACGAGACAACAAGTCTGATTTTCCCGATGTGGGACTATGGGACTTGCCAAACTAACAAATCTCCACCTTGGCATGTCCCAACAAAACTTGCTCCACCTTCTTCATAAAAGCCCCAACGGGCAATCACCAACAATGAACACTAACCAAGCACTGCTTGAACTTGTAAACCGGAAGAGGCTTCGTAAACATATCAGCTGGATTATCCTTCGTATGAATTTTCTGAACAAAGACTTTTTCCTCAGTAATAGTATCACATTTGCATCCAACAATTTTCTTACCTGAAGGCGGCTTCACAAGATCCCAAGTTCTATTTCGATGGAGAGACTCAATTTCTTCATTCATCGCAATCAACCACCTAGCGGAATTATCACAAGAAACTGCATCTGAGTAGAAAGTAGGCTCACCAACTTCACTTGTCTCTTCTGCAACAGACAAAGCATATGCAACCAAATTTGCATATCTTTGTGGTGGTCGAATATCTCTCTGTGGTCTATCCTTGGCTATGGAATATTGTTCTTCCTCTGGATCATCTACGTTAGTAGACTCGGGACCACCTACTTGTCACGGACAAACTTCGAAACAGGGTGTTTGATGTAATGCTTATATATGTTCGTGTCTTTCGGCATGTTCATGCCTTGTACAACATGTAGAGGGGCGGCCGAAGGCTTAATAGTCCCATTTTAGTTGGGTTGGTAGCCTCTTTAGGCTTGTAAATAAAAGTTGTGTTATGTGGACATGTGCGAGAGATTTTCGGTCTGTAATGGACCATTTTACCCTTTGCTGTGCCACTGTTCAGAGCTTGTAAAGTTTGTTTGTAATTTGCATTGTCTATGAAGTGTTTTTCGGAGATGTTTGCTTGTGGATCCCGATTGAGGCGTTCTCTCTAACCCATTCTCTCTTTTGTTGGTCCTAAGGGACAATGGGAGGCTTCGGGGAGGCTGACCTTTGCGGACGGACACGCAAGGGTGCCGCACGGCTTAGGCAAAACCAGCTAAGTCCGTGACACATGGTATCAGAGCGGGACAAGCACTCATAGAAACACTTAGCATGCAAACGTGGGGGACCTAGCAGGGCTGCATTCAGTCAGCACACGCATGACCGTTTCGGGGAAAACGGGCATGGAGATGTAGGGAAAAGAGTCGCTCGGAGGAGCGGGCATCTGACATTGGCATTCAGAGGAATGGCCAACCCTTCGCGCAAGAGGCACCACGAGAACAGACAAGCTTGGAAGAATGCGGAGCGCACAAAGGTTGGGATGGCTGAGTTTGAGCTACGGCTCAACGTTGACAACTATACTTGATGGTGCTCTAGGCAAGCGAGGCGCTTGGCAAGAATGAGACCATGCAAGGTGGAATGAGTTGTTCAGCGATCGAAAGAGTTGTGCAAAGCTCACAGAGGTGAGGGGAATTGCTAACTCAAAGAATTTGGTACTCATGCATGGGCTTGTATGCGAACGATGGAGTGTTCGCGGCCATCCCAAGGCGGCCGAGACTCGGCGCCATGGAGCATTGAAACTTTCTCTTCGGCATGTGAAGGATACGTCCGTAGGAGGCTGAAGTGTGCAACGAGTTCAGCATGTTGCTAGGCCTTGAGGGGTGCAGCGGGGACTGTATTGACGGGGAGTCGCAATCTAGCAAGTGCGTTTACAGGAGGCAAAACAATGCACAGTTTGTTCAGCAGATCGGAGTAGTCCAAGGGGATAGTGGTCTCTGAAACGAAGAGAAATGTTGCTCCAATGGGATAGTTATCCAGGAGGGATAAGTCCCGGCCCTCCAGAGGAAGAATCATGTGAGACGGACCTCACATGTTGAGGAGGAGTACCTCAACAAACAACAACTCCACGAAGCTCGATGGACTGAGCAAGCGGCGAGGAGTCGTTGCATGATCTCGCTCGAGAGAATGCATTGGTGGATGCATTGCGAGATCAAGTGGGGGAGCGACCTAAAGCAAATTAAATGAAGGCACACTTGGAGTCGATGTGGAGATCGGACTCAAGGGAGGGCTGACCTGTGAAATGGTGGGCGCGAGGGCCACCATCGACTCAATGCAAAAACGAGGAGCGGAGCAACTTGGGTGTAACTTGGCGAAGTACCCAAGCCGTGTGAAGGGAGCCAGCAGAGAAGTTGGAACATGGAGCAAAGGCACAGTGCTTTCCTTAGACAGAGGTCAAGGACATGAACTCTTGCAGAGGCAAGAGCAGGATCATGTTGTTCCATGGGTCCTCCATTCTGACGGAGTGGACTCCATCTTGTATGGTGCCAAAGACGAAGGGAGCTTCTGGGCACATGCACCTTATCTCGGAGGAGCATTTGATGGAGGAACTAAGGCGACTCAATTTGCGGAGGCGAAGTTGGGTTCAGAAGGCCTTAGCACGGGGCAAGAGGACGCAGAGGCGGGTACTCTTGAAGAATATGCCATAGTGTTGTCATTCAAGTTACTATGAAGGAAGCGATGCGCAGCAGAGATTGTGCTGGTAGGGGCAGAGGCCCAGGATCCAGGCAATGGTGCACAAATTACAGCGAAGTCGGTGGACTTCGGGAGCTACTAGGTGACGGACTGTCCTAGAGCGGTGCTTCATCTAGGTGAGACCCAAGAGTGGGTGGATGAAAGTCGATTGCCAAAGGAGCGAACAAAATCGAAGGTGGAAGAGACCCTGCGATGTACTGGCAGAGGCCACACATGGAGGGTTCACAATTCGAGTTTATTCCACAAGGATCAGAATGCAATGGAGATGTCACCAGGAGGCGACATGGTGCAGCGGATCGTGGTGGAACAGTTCGTGGCAATGCGATACACACGACAGACCCGTGAGGGATTAGATCATATGGAGGTATGATCGGGAGCTACTGGAAGCTCCATTTCGGTGAACAACACGACGGCAAGAAGGGCTATGGATTCAAGGAGTGAAGGCCATGGTACCGCAGAGGCGGGTCTTTCGGGCGTGCATCGAATCTTGCATCGGATGAAAACCTTGGTCATCAGCATATGGGGGCTGTGTTCCACCAAGGGAAAAGTTCGAATGTAAGTACCAGTGAGTCCCATGGGAGGGACTTGATCATGCAGAGGTATGATCGAAGCAGCTGGAGAGTTGGACTACTCCAGAGCTCATATTCGCTTAAGGGAGCCCGACAAGTCAGAGGACAAGGTCGAGTAAGCGAACGTTGCTACCAAGGAAGCTAAGGAGAACATAATCGGTGCAAATCCTACAACGTGATGGCAGAGGCCATGCATTGGAGTTGCAGTCTGTCTTTCCATCGACCAAACGGACTGCTTGGAGAACATAGAGGTGTTGAAGCAGGGGGTCGAAAGGGGCGAGGAAGCGACGACGAGTCCAGAGGGACTTAGCTACCCAAAATCAAACATCAGTTAGAATGGAGGTGGACTCAGAGGAGTGCCACGGAGACATATCTACTGATCGTGGAGAAAAGGGATGCAGAGGCGAGGCGACGGATAGTAGGGCCATGGGCATGACAGTGCCATGGTACCGCAGAGGCGGGACTTCCGTGAAAGTCATTGATCCCTTGCTCTCATGGAGGGAGAACGCTTGGTCATGAAAGGGGCCGAGGAGGTGGAGCATGTAGAGGCAATCTCCAAGTACCGAGACAAGGTTGAAGGGCAGAGGCCAAGATACTTCGTAAGACCGGTGTCAACAAGTTTCTCATCAAGATAGCCGTAAGTGAAGGACTTCGGGTCATGCAAGAGTGCACGACCAAGGAACGAAGCAGGCAGTACGTGGTGTTGTACCTTTGCTACTCAGTGGAGTAGGCGGCAGGGTTGATGGAGAAGATGGTACAATCCTAGAGGCGACCTCATCTATCAGAGAATTACTCCAAGTTGGGGTGAAAACTTTCCGCATTCCAGAAGTTCGATGGCATTGAGAAGGTGAATCACAGTAGCTAACTCAACGCAAGGAGTGCAAACACTTCAAGTGCTTCAGAAGTGTGAGCAAAGAGCAGGTGAAGGCCAGTAACCGGCTCGATGCATGAAATACAACCTCGATGAGGCGGGCGAAGTCAAAGTAACCTTTGCCTTCTCAACCCTTAAGAGAATGGGCGAAACCGAGTACCCCAACTCTCTTATCTATCCAGTAGAGGAGCTTTGCACAAGTTCAAAGACTCTTTGAAGATAATGGAAGACAATAGTTGTCAAATCCTCACCAACGGTGATCAGTGCTACTGAGAGTAGATGACACGCTTCATTTCCCAACGAAATGCCAATCGAAAGCGGAAGTGATGCGAACCTACTTGGATGTGACAACTAACTGAAAGAAGAGTCAATGAGCAGATTTTGTGGAGGAAGGACCCAAAACTTCAGAAGTTTGCGAGGCGATGCTCGTTAAAGCTCCAACAAGCATCCACCCAGTTCAAGCAGCATGTGGAATTTTTGAGAGACTGGCGCAATAAGGATGGTCTTTTCCTTCATTTGGTGGATCCGCAGGAATCAACGAGGATCAACACAACTCAGCCAACCCCACACCAGAGTCAGAGTCATTGGTGAGTTGAAGCAGCATGGCGGATCAAAGGTTCGACTACTCAAAAACAGCAGCGGAGAGCAGTTGGGAGCCAAGAGGCGCATTACAGCTGGAGCAGAATATTGAAGACTCAGCAAAGGTAAGGAGTTGCAGTGTCGGCAAAGGCTTCGACGAGGACGTCGAAGGAATAAGTGGGGCAGAATGTCACGGACAAACTTCGAAACAGGGTGTTTGATGAAATGCTTATATATGTCTGTGTCTTTCGGCATGTTCATGCCTTGTACAGCATGTAGAGGGGCGACCGAAGGCTTAATAGTCCCATTTTAGTTGGGTTGGTAGCCTCTTTAGGCTTGTAAATAAAAGTTGTGTCATGTGGACACGTGCGAGAGATTTTCGATCTATAATGGACCATTTTACCCTTTGTTGTGCCACTGTTCAGAGCTTGTAAAGTCTGTTTGTAATTTGCATTGTCTATGAAGTGTTTTTCGGAGATGTTTGCTTGTGGATCCCAATTGAGGCGTTCTCTCTAACCCGTTCTCTCTTTTGTTGGTCCTAAGGGACAATGGGAGGCTTCGGGGAGGCTGACCTTTGCGGACGGACACGTAAGGGTGCTGCACGGCTTAGGCAAAACCAGCTAGGTCCGTGACATACTGGCATTCTTTGAGTAGAAGAGTTTGACTTAAAGGAATCTGAACTACCAATCTCAAGCTCCGCCTGCTTCTGCGCACCATCATTTGTACAACCAGTAGAATCCTCCTTGGAAGATAATATAAACAATTCATCAAAAGTAACATCTCTACTGATTACAAATTTTGAAGATTTAGGATCAGAACACCATAATCTGTATCCTTTCACCCCAGAAGCATACCCAAGGAAAATGCACTTTTTAGCTCGAGGCTCTAATTTTCCTTCATTTACATGCATGTATGCTGGACACCCAAAAATTTTTAAATTAGAGTAATCAGCAGGAGTACCTGACCAAACTTCCTCCGGAGTTTTAAAGTTAAGTGCTGCAGAAGGAGCGCGATTGACAACGTAACTGTTGAATCTCGTATTTTGATGATGAAACTACTTGATATATGTTTATGATTTAATCTATGTTTTGAGTGACGCAGGGTGCTTCGATCAGGATGAGACAATTAAAGCAAGAACATCATGTTGTGCCGGAGGAACATGTCAGAAGATTGGACGTCGGGCCGGTGGATCGGTCGACGTATCGACAGAAGGCTTCGGGCTGTGGACTCGGGCATCGGGCCAAGAAGAGCGGGTATTGTGCCAAGGATATCGGAGTTGCGGAGTCAACTGGCCGATTGGGTAATAGGCTGCAGGAAAGGACGATGCGCCGAAGAATCGGACGAAGCGTCGAGGGACCAATGACATGCCGGACAACTTGATTAATTGCTTAGGATTAATTGTCTCGATCGAAGTTTTTGTTTTTGTGTGTGCAGGATTAACTACGATGAAAGAAAGACAAGCAGCAGGAGTTGCGCCGGAGTCAAGTTCATGATCACATTGGGAGTTCGAGAGTTCGACGGAAGTTCGGACGGTCGTCGGAGGTTCTGCGAGAACAGATCCGAGAAGTCCAGAAGCTTGCCAAGCAAAGCTCGTCGGAACTTGCCAAGTGGATCGTCGCAAAGTCCAGGAGTTTGCCGGAAGTCCGCAGGAGCATCACCGAGGGTTCATCGGATGATCGACGGAAGTTCGTCGGAAACTCGCCGGAAGAAGCGATTGACGCACCGAAGCAAAGCTGCAGAAATTGTCTTAGATCTAATCGTAGTTAACACGTTGATTAAGTTAGAAAATGGGAGGTGATCCCATTAACTTAATCTTGGGCCAATTGGGCCCGAATTCGGACTGGTTTGGGCCAAGTTTGGAGCCCAACCAGTGATCTGGAATAGTGCCAGGCGGTGCAACCGCCTGGGCTAAGCCTCCCAGCGAGACTGGGCGGTGCAACCTCTCCAGCCGGGAGGTGGCACCGCCTGAGCTCAGTCTTCGAGCAAGACTGGGCGGTGCAACCTCCCTGACAGAGAGGTGGCACCGCCTGAGCTTAGTCTTCGAGCAAGACTGGGCGGTGCAACCTCCCTGGCAGAGAGGTGGCACCGCCTGAGCTCGGTCTTCGAGCTCTGCCAGGCGGTGCAACCTCTCCAGTCAGGAGGTGCAACCGCCTGATCCCGGAATTCCGAGATTTGATCGTTTTGAGCTCCAAATTTGAACTAGGTTGGGGCCTATAAATACCCCACCCATTCAGCACTGAAAGAGAAAGAACTCAAGCCGAAATCTTGATCTTTTCAGTGGTTCTTAGAGCTCAAAACTGCTAGTTTTCCTCCTCCTTCTGTTCTTCAAGTTTGAGTTGTAAAGAGAGGAGAGAAAACATTTGTAAGGGTTGTCTCCTGAGCCCGTCAAAAGGAGTGAATCTGTAAGAGGGTAGTTGGCCTTCGCCTATTGAAGGAAGGCTCCTAGTTGACGTCGGTGACCTCGCCGGTGGAGGAAGCCAAAAGTGGAGTAGGTCAAGACTGACCGAACCACTCTAAATCTCTGGTTTGCGTTTATTTTGAGCACTTTATCATTACTGCAAACCTCCTACATAGCTACTGCTCTCTGCGCTTTTACGAACGAGTTCTGTGCAGTTTACGTTCACATCTTAATTCCATTTATAAACTGCAAACTGCTCTCTGCGCTTTTACGAACGAATTCTGTGCAGTTTACGTTTACGTCTTGATTCCATCTACAAACTGCAAACTGTCTCTCTGCGCTTTTACGAATGAGTTCTGTGCAGTTTACGTTTACGTCTTGATTTCACTTACAACTGCAAACTATCTTCTGCGCCTTTTTTACGGACAAGGTTCTGTGCAGTTTACGTTCACGTCTTGATTTCATTTACAACTGCAAACTGTCTTCTGCGCTTTTACGAACAAGGTTCTGTGTAGTTTACGTTTACGTCTTGATTTCATTTAGAACTGCAAACTGTCATCTGCGTTTAGACGCAAATTGCGTTTAGACGCAAACTGCGTTTAGACGTAAACTGCGCTTAGACGCAAACTGCGTTTAGACGCAAACTGCGTTTAGACGTAAGCTGCGTTTAGACGTAAACTGCGCTTAGACGCAAACTGTGTTTAGACGCAAACTGCGTTTAGACGTAAATCTGCGTTTAGACGTAAATCTGCGTTTAGACGTAAATCTGCGTTTTAGACGTAAAACTGCGTTTAGACGTAAACTACGTTTAAACGTAAAACTGCATTTTAGACGTAAACTGAGTTTGGACGTAAATCTGCGTTTAGACGTAAATCTGCGTTTAGACGTAAATCTGCGTTTAGACGTAAAACTGCGTTTAGACGCAAATTGCATTTAAACGTAAATTGTGTTTAGACGTAAACTACGTTTAGATGTAAACTGCACTTAGTCATAAGTTATCTTTGAGTCGGCTTTTGCTTCAAAACTGATTTTTATCGAACGAACGCAGCTTTTGTTTTTAATCGCTAAAAGATATCCGCTGCACTAATTCACCCCCCCCTCTTAGTGCTCTCGATCCTAACAATTGGTATCAGAGCGGGGTATTTCTCATTTCGGATTTACACCCGAGAGAAATGGCTCTTCAAGAGGGCTTTTCGGTCTTTCGTCCACCGTTCTTTAACGGATTGGACTACACTTATTGGAAAACTCGAATGAGAGTTTTCTTGATTTCTCTAAATCTGGATTTATGGAATATCGTTGAAAACGGTTTTTAACTTCCCTCCAAACCGATGAACGAATGGTCGGATTTGGAGAAGAAGTATTTTTCTCTAAACGCAAAGGCTATGAATGCCTTATTTTACGCTTTGGACAAAAATGAGTTCAATCGGGTTTCTTTGTGCGAAACGGCTTTCGATATTTGGCGCACTCTTGAAATCACGCACGAAGGAACTAGTAGAGTCAAAGACTCGAAAGTTAATATTTTACTGCATGATTTCGAGCTTTTTCAAATGAAGCCAAGCGAAACCATTGGTGACATGTACACCCGTTTTACGGATGTTGTCAATGGTTTAAGAGCTCTTGGCAAATGTTTTTTTTTTAATTCTGAACTTGTGAACAAGATTTTGCGTTCTCTTTCTAAGAAGTGGGATTCAAAAGTAACTGCAATACAAGAAGCTAAAAACCTAAACAACTTACCACTTGAAGAACTAATTGGTTCGTTAATGACATATGAAATGGTGCACAATGCACATGATGAACATGTTGAATACAATCACCTTCCAAAGAACAGGAAGGATTTGGAACTCTGGACAAATGAATGCCACTTGAGCGATGACTCAAGTGATGAGGACAATGATGAACAAAACAACCTTCCAAAGAACAGGAAGGATTTGGGACATAGAACATTTGAAGACCACTCGAGCATAAGCTCAAGTGATGGTGAACTTAAACTACAAATGAAACGAAAATTAAAAAGCAAAAAGAATGGAACTACTTGCTTTAAACGCAAGAAGAAGAACAAAAATTGGGATGAATCGAGCTCCTCCGAAGACGAAGAAAAAATCAACAAAAGCGAGGCGGCAAACTACGCCTTAACAGCCTACAATGTTGAGGTAATGCCTTTGGTTTATTTTGAAATTACTTGATGCTTTCATGATGTAGTTTTCTTTTTTAGTTTAGAATTAATTTTCTTGAAAATTACATGTTAAAAAGAAAAAAAAAATAATTATTACAAAATTATGATCATGCTAGTAATTTCGAAAATGATAATATTGTATATTTTATGATAAACAAATAAATTTTGATTGAAAATATGAAATCATGGTTAAGAAGTAATAATGTGTATCATGTTTGATTAACATTGTTGAATGAAATCACGTTTGATTTAAAGTAATGCATAATAATATTAAATGGTTATGATACAATGATTAACAATTTTATGCATGAGATTTTAAGTTATTCATGATCATGAGCTTGTTTGATCTTCATGATTTAAATTCAAAATCTATAGCAAAAATCATGTCTGAATATATGAAAGTGTTAATTTCATTTTCGGATTCACTTAACAAGTGGTATCCTAACTATCGGATTTACTCATACACTTATGAAAAATAATTTTCTAAAATAGATTTGATGAAATGATTCCTGCTTATAAATTCCATCTTGAAATATGAATGATAGTATTTTTGTTTGCAAAGATTTGTTTCACATACATATCTCCTATGATTCATGTGCAGAAAAAGAATTTATAAATCATAATACAATGAGATTTCTTATGCAAAAATAAAGTGCTTTTGTGATTCATTGCTAAAGAGAATAATTATTAAAATCATGATCTTGATAATTATAACATGAAGCTCGTTATAAATCAAGATCGTTCATTATGCTTATCAAAAAGGAGTTCTTCAAATGAAATGCAACTTGTCTTTTGATTTCTTAGAATTCAATGAAGTGTCATATTAATATCTTAAAACTTGGAACATTTTAAAATGTGATCTTGATAATAATGTTTCAAGTTGCTCTTTGTACTATATCTTTTCAAATGAATCATGAGCCTTGATATCATATATTTCATAATATAGAAATAACAAGATTTCTTTGCCTTTTGTCTTGAACTTTCATGCTTATCTTAATTTGGCATAAAAAGACTAAGGCATGATTAGATGAAAAAGAATCTCTTAAAAAATGCTTTTCCCATCTGATCGAGATTAATGATTTCATGATATTTTGTGAATCTCGAAATTAATTTTAATGACTTGATTATGAATTTCAAGTTAATGATTTGATTTGAATAAGTTTTATCTAAATCATAATCTTGATCTTGCAAAATTGAAGTCACAAATAATATCCTGTGGTATTCATGAATTGATACTCACAATATGAAAGCATTGATATTCATGACTTGAATTGGATTGAAACATTGTATGCTTAAATTAATCATTCTCCTATGTTTCAAAAATTCCTTAAATGCCTTATGTGATGATTGAAAACTAACTTGCTTTATGATGAATCACGAATCATAACTTGATCTATGATGCCTTGAAATGATTGAAATATTTAACACTTTTATGCTCTACCCCCTACTTTCTTCTTGTTTTCAATGATAAAATGGGGAGAAGTTTTGATCATGCATGGTAGGATATAATTTGACAAAATTGATACCATCATGATATGAAACATTTATGATGTGCAATTATGCATGCAATACTTGTGCTTTCTAATTATGATGTGATGTGTTGCATATGATGTAAATCATGATTTAAAATGCTATGAGTGCTAAGTTACACACTTTGAGAAGAAATTGCTATATTGAAACATTAATGTAATTATGAATGGTGATATGAAATTATGCATGTAATACTTCAACCTATGATAACGATGCATGCAATGATAAAATATTCATGATGAAAAATTGTCTTGACATTCATAACTTGATTATTCATCCTTTGTCATGATTTTGAAATCATTGTAAAAGGAAAAAGAACTACAAAACTGTATTCTTCCTTTCTTTTTGACAATGACAAAGGGGGAGATAGCTAGCTTGCACAAGTCAAGAAGATGCAAAAACTTGATTGCTAGCTTGCCTATCTTAAGTAGCAAAGATTGCTAACTTGCTTATTTCAAGAAGCAAAAATTGTCTTCTTGAAAATCACTATCTTGAATATCTCAAGAAGCAAGACTTGCAACCTGCACATTACAATAGGAAGCAATAATCATGAGCCTACACAAGAAAGTTATCTTGCATTTGCTTTCGAAGTTTCTGCTAGCTTGTATATTGCGAAACTTGTATATCGTAAAAATTGCTAGCTTGTAGTCTAAAGAGAAGCGAAAAGTTGCTATCTCAAAAGAAGCATATATGCTATCTTGCCTATCTCAAGAGGCAAAAATGCTAACTTGCACATCTAGCAAAACTTGACAAATTTGCATATTTCAAGAAGCAAGAGTTGCCTTCTTGAACATCTCTAATTTGCTAGCTTGCATGATATAGAACTTGCTAACTTGAACATCTCTAATTTTCATACCAAGTGCTATCTTGTATGCTATAAAACTTGCATATCTAAAACTTGATAGCTTGAATATTCTAAGCATGATTCAAAACTTGCTATATTTTCTAGCAAAATTGCATGATGATAAAACTTGATAATATGTTTTTCATGCAATAAGTTGAACCAATATCACTAACACTTGATTGTGATACTTCTCCTTTTTGTTGATGACAAAGGGGGAGAAGTATGTTGATGAAAGTATGTTGATGACATGACATGTGATGCATAAGTTTATGCATATGTTCATGTTGACGTGTTGCAAGTATTCATGATGAATATTGCAATGACTTGAATTCAAGGTTCTATCAATATGGCATATTGATAGGAGGAGTTTGTTTAAACTCTGGGAGTTAAGGTTAACTCCGATTATGATGACATGTTGCTTAGATTTTTGAATCTAAGAGTTTCTATCAATAAGGTATATTGATAGGGGGAGTTTGTTTAAACTCCGGGAGTTAAGTTTAACTCCGTCATCAAGTGGTTGTCATCATCAAAAAGGGGGAGATTGTTGAATCTCGTATTTTGATGATGAAACTACTTGATATATGTTTATGATTTAATCTGCGTTTTGAGTGACGCAGGGTGCTTCGATCAGGATGAGACAATTAAAGCAAGAACATCATGTTGTGCCGGAGGAACATGTCAGAAGATTGGACGTCGGGCCGGTGGATCGGTCGACGTATCGACAGAAGGCTTCGGGCTGTGGACTCGGGCATCAGGCCAAGAAGAGCGGGTATTGTGCCAAGGATATCGGAGTTGCGGAGTCAACTGGCTGATTGAGCAATAGGCTGCAGGAAAGGACGATGCGCCGAAGAATCGGACGAAGCGTCGAGGGACCAATGACATGCCGGACAACTTGATTAATTGCTTAGGATTAATTGTCTCGATCGAAGTTTTTGTTTTTGTGTGTGCAGGATTAACTACGATGAAAGAAAGACAAGCAGCAGGAGTTGCGCCGGAGTCAAGTTCATGATCACATTGGGAGTTCGAGAGTTCGACGGAAGTTCGGACGGTCGTCGGAGGTTCTGCGAGAACAGATCCGAGAAGTCCAGAAGCTTGCCAAGCAAAGCTCGTCGGAACTTGCCAAGTGGATCGTCGCAAAGTCCAGGAGTTTGCCGGAAGTCCGCAGGAGCATCACCGAGGGTTCATCGGATGATCGACGGAAGTTCGCCGGAAACTCGTCGGAAGAAGCGATTGACGCACCGAAGCAAAGCTGCAGAAATTGTCTTAGATATAATCGTAGTTAGCACGTTGATTAAGTTAGAAAATGGGAGGTGATCCCATTAACTTAATCTTGGGCCAATTGGGCCCGAATTCGGACTGGTTTGGGCCAAGTTTGGAGCCCAACCAGTGATCTGGAATAGTGCCAGGAGGTGGCACCGCCTGGGCTAAGCCTCCCAGCGAGACTGGGCGGTGCAACCTCTCCAGCCGGGAGGTGGCACCGCCTGAGCTCAGTCTTCGAGCAAGACTGGGCGGTGCAACCTCCCTGACAGAGAGGTGGCACCGCCTGAGCTCAGTCTTCGAGCAAGACTGGGCGGTGCAACCTCCCTGGCAGAGAGGTGGCACCGCCTGAGCTCGGTCTTCGAGCTCTGCCAGGCGGTGCAACCTCTCCAGTCAGGAGGTGCAACCGCCTGATCCCGGAATTCCGGGATTTGATCGTTTTGAGCTCCAAATTTGAACTGGGTTGGGGCCTATAAATACCCCACCCATTCAGCACTGAAAGAGAAAGAACTCAAGCCGAAATCTTGATCTTTTCAGTGGTTCTTAGAGCTCAAAACTGCTAGTTTTCCTCCTCCTTCTGTTCTTCAAGTTTGAGTTGTAAAGAGAGGAGAGAAAACATTTGTAAGGGTTGTCTCCTGAGCCCGTCAAAAGGAGTGAATCTGTAAGAGGGTAGTTGGCCTTCGCCTATTGAAGGAAGGCTCCTAGTTGACGTCGGTGACCTCGCCGGTGGAGGAAGCCAAAAGTGGAGTAGGTCAAGACTGACCGAACCACTCTAAATCTCTGGTTTGCGTTTATTTTGAGCACTTTATCATTACTGCAAACCTCCCACATAGCTACTGCTCTCTGTGCTTTTACGAACGAGTTCTGTGCAGTTTACGTTCACATCTTAATTCCATTTACAAACTGCAAACTGCTCTCTGCGCTTTTACGAACGAATTCTGTGCAGTTTACGTTTACGTCTTGATTCCATCTACAAACTGCAAACTGTCTCTCTGCGCTTTTACGAATGAGTTCTGTGCAGTTTACGTTTACGTCTTGATTTCACTTACAACTGCAAACTATCTTCTGCGCCTTTTTTACGGACAAGGTTCTGTGCAGTTTACGTTCACGTCTTGATTTCATTTACAACTGCAAACTGTCTTCCGCGCTTTTACGAACAAGGTTCTGTGCAGTTTACGTTTACGTCTTGATTTCATTTAGAACTGCAAACTGTCATTTGCGTTTAGACGCAAACTGCGTTTAGACGCAAACTGCGTTTAGACGTAAACTGCGCTTAGACGCAAACTGCGTTTAGACGCAAACTGCGTTTAGACGTAAGCTGCGTTTAGACGTAAACTGCGCTTAGACGCAAACTGTGTTTAGATGCAAACTGCGTTTAGACATAAATCTGCGTTTAGACGTAAATCTGCGTTTAGACGTAAATCTACGTTTTAGACGTAAAACTGCGTTTAGACGTAAACTACGTTTAAACGTAAAACTACGTTTTAGACGTAAACTGAGTTTGGACGTAAATCTGCGTTTAGACGTAAATCTGCGTTTAGACGTAAATCTGCGTTTAGACGTAAAACTGCGTTTAGACGCAAACTGCATTTAAACGTAAATTGTGTTTAGACGTAAACTACGTTTAGACGTAAACTGCACTTAGTCATAAGTTATCTTTGAGTCGGCTTTTGCTTCAAAACTGATTTTTATCGAACGAACGCAGCTTTTGTTTTTAATCGCTAAAAGATATCCGCTGCACTAATTCACCCCCCCCTCTTAGTGCTCTCGATCCTAACAGTAACAAGCCATATTAATCGCCTCTGCCCAAAAGTCCTTTGTCAACCCTGCATTTGAGATCATACACCTTGCTCTCTCTAAGAGTGTTCTGTTCATACGTTCGGCCACACCATTTTGCTAAGGCGTCATCCTAACAGTGCGATATCGAACGATTCCTTCATTTTTGCAGAATTCTTCAAAGTCACCTTCACAAAATTCCATGTCATTATCTGTTCGAAGTCGCTTAATCTGTTTACCTGTTTGCTTTTCAATCAAAGCCTTCCATTGTTTAAAGGTTAGAAAAACATCATTTTTATGCTTTAAAAAATAAACTCAAACTTTCCTGGAATAATCATCAATGAAAGTCAACATATACCTAGCACCACCCTTAGACTGAACATGAGCTGGACCCCAAAGGTCTGAATGAATATAGTCAAGAGTACCTTTCGTTTTGTGAACTGCCGGAGAAGTGAAGCTGACTCTTTTTTGCCTTCCAAAAATGCAGTGTTCACAAAAAACTAGTGGCCCAGTACTCTGTCCACAAAGTAGATCCCTTTTGCTCAATATGCTCAAACCTTTTTCGCTCATATGACCCAAACGCATATGCCATAATTTGGTGATGTCAGAATTAGACAATGATGATGATGAAACTGCAACCGAACCTGTGACAGTAGTTCCCTGTAGAATATACAAGCTACCAGACCTACAAGCTTTCATAACAATAAGGGCACTTATAGAAACTTTCATAACTCCACCTTCAGCTGTGTATTTACACCTAAGGGCCTCTAGGGTGCCTAAAGAGATGAGATTCTTTTTTAAATCAGGAACATGTCTAACATTAGTGAGCGTCCTCACAATACCATCATGCATTTTAATTCGGATTGTGCCTCTACCAACAACATCACATGCGGCATTATTTCCTATCAAAACAATTCCACCATTACAAGATTCATATGTGGAAAATAAATCCCTATTGGGACACATGTGATAAGAACAACCTGAATCTAAAATCCATTCATTTTTAGACCTCGTCCTGTCATCAATAGCAGAAAAAATATTTCCAACATTCTCATCAGTTGCTATACTAACTTCAGCGGATTCAGTAGTTTTTTCAACAAAATTTTCCTTTTGCTTTAATTTATTTTTCAATTTAAAGCAATCAGATTTAATGTGCCCCATTTTATGACAATATTTACATTCCAAATTTCTATGTCTTGATTTAGATCTAGATTTAGATCTACTACTGTTAAATTTTCTTTTATCCATTCTCCCCCTAACAACCAGACCCTCAGCCTGATTCTCTCTACTTTCCCTAGTGATATTCCTGTCTATCTGCTCCTTAGATTTCAGTGCAGATTTAATTTCTTGATACAAAACTGTTTCTTTTCCATAAATCAAAGTATCACGGAAATGCTTAAAAGATTGGGGAAGAGAACACAAGAGTAACAAAGCCTTATCCTCATCATCAATTTTTACATCTATATTCTCCAAATCCATAACCAAAGAATCAAACTCATCCGAAGCATATATAGACTTTGCTTCAAGTAAAGACGATTCTCCACTGTCCTCTTCATGTACAAGGCTTTAAGCTTGTCCCACATGCTCTTAGCCATAGTCTCCGTAACTACCTCCCGTAAAACCTCGTCAGAGAGATTTAGAATGATGCTTGATCGGGCCTTCTTATCCATACTCGCAAGCTCTTCTTTTGACATATCATCTGGAATGCTCTCGGCTCCCTGTAGTACCAAATCAACTCCGTCTTGAACCAGAATGGCCTCCATCTTGAGTTTCCATAAGCCAAAGTTGACATTTCTATCGAATTTCTCGACAACAATCTTTGTTATTGTTATCGTTGCCAAAAGATCCCAGAACCAGGCTCTGATACCAATTTGTTAGAGCTAGCCCCAGAAAATTTACCAAAAGATAATTTTGACAATCCAACAAAGACAATAAAGCTGAAAAGATAAAAGCGACAAGAACACCAGATTTACGTGGTTCGGTCAATTGACTTTGACCTACATCCACGAACGAAAGAGGAGCAAATCACTACTATAAAAGGGACAATTACAAATGCCTTAGGAAGATGTTCCTAGGCCATAAAACAACTGAAAATACTAAATAAGAAAAATCTAAAATATAAGTCCAAACTATTTAACTGAGTGTGGACTTAAACCAAAGTAAATACTTAGGTTTTCTTGTGGTGCATCTGACTTCAAAGCCTAAGCCCTTATTTATAGTTTCAAGACGAGACAACAAGTCCGATTTTCCCGATGTGAGACTATGGGACTTGCCAAACTAACAATATTTTTTTGTAGGCTTGGAGTTAGATCTTACTCAAATATGAAACAGTTTCAGTGCAATCTAGCATTGAACTTTGTTGCAACAATTTGTTACAAAGGTGAATAATTTCACAAGAATTTATGAGTCATCACAACACTTGATTAGGAAGAAGTTCTTCTTGCACCCACATATTTGCTCATGGCAGCTCAAGATTTGCAGACCTTCTTCATTTCTTGCCAAATTTTTTTCATGTAGAATTGAAATGTATCATTCGCTTACTATAATCAAATTTAGATGCATCAATCGGTTCATGCACATGTACATTGTTGCATCCTTGCATGAGCTTGTTTATTTATCATCAAACAATATATCTTTACTTGCATGTTTATATAACTAGCCATCCAATTGATTTATTCAAATAGGATCATAATACTCCATCGTAATTTTTTTATCATGGTTTGAATTTCCAAATTAATTATACATGTTATAGTGAATCCCATGCCCAATTTGGTACATGTAGCAACTTATCAGGAGAGCTACGAGGTTCCTTTTCGTGGGCCTGATGTCTACATCGAAGAAATCGTCCTTGGATGTTATGCCATGTAGTACTCATTCATATACTCCCCATGTAGTCATGAATTCCAATCACAACAAATCACAAAAGAAAAAGAAAAAAAAGGGGGGTATTTTATTTCTTCATATATTGAAAATTCTTATAGAATTCATTTTGTATCATTTTCGTATACATTCCCAAGAAAAAAAAAGTGTAGGAGATGTAGCTAACCAAGGATGGAGGTTACTCCTTGGAAGAACTGTGAATTACCAGCAATGGAGGCATTCATCAATTCACCGACCACTTAATGGGCAATTTATCTGGCTCTACTGCAACGATTAGAACTTATCATTTCCTCGACAGAAACACGAACTCAATTCGTAGGTAAAAACCATTGGGATCTCAGTTCCTACAACTTGTCTTTGCAGGAACAGTAATAGCAGCGGTAGCACTAGTGGTTGCTTTCCCACGATTGCATGATGAGGTGTTAAGGTGACGACGGGTTGCAAAGAAAGGTAAGCAGTTCGAACGCATCACTCGACTTATGCTACGTGGAAATATTTACGTTCTTTTATTCTCGAGCTAATTAAATAATATTTTCTATAATTAATTATTTTTAATATTTTAATATTTATATTTTTAAAAATTATATTGACTCTGCTAACAGAAATACCGTATGAAAAATCAAAATGAGACAAAGTCAACACATACTCAATAATAAATCTTGTGATATTTTAATCATCCGGTGACAAGAGGAAAAATAAAATTAAATATTTTACTTTCACAAGTATAAGAATCCATTTGAAAATATAAAAAACTAAAAATATAAATAATAACAAGAAGCAATGAATAGTTGTTGACTTCATAAAAATCACACTAGCCCTTACGGAAAGGAATACAGAATTCATAGTTGATGATTGAATGCTTATAAAGTTTTAACTAAGAACAAAGAGACTCCTTAGTAAATTTTGAACCATCTTAGGTCTATCCTAAGTTTGCTGTTAAATTTTCAGAATCACACACACACACACACACATATATATATATATATATATATATATATATATATATATATATATATATATATATATATATATATATATATATATATATATATATATATATATATATATATATATAATGAAAGCAACTGTCATTTTTATTTATTGGCTTTCTTTTAGTAGGAAAAATCAATAGTGGCTATGAACCATTTTCACGATATTTACTAAAGAATTTTAGAGTTGACGAATTTTTCCAACACATTTGGTTGCTAATTAATCATAAAGCTAATTTTCTATTACAATTTATCATATAATTCCATTATGTCAATGTGTCATAACAGTGAACAATTTATCATATAACAATTTATTATATAACAAATTTGCTCCTCCTGTCAGCTCAAACCTTCATCATATCTTACCAAAATTTGTTATATAGATTTCGAACGAAACTATTATCTTGGAAATATAAAGGTGCCATTAAGAGGGAGTCCTTTCATTCTCATTAAAATACAAATGCTACTCTCAGCTATTTATCCTAAAAAGGTTTATAGTGAATATTTACGATTTTGGATTTATCATTGATCTCTTAACCTCCTCGAATGAGTAATAAAGAGGTTGTCCTTTTACATTTTTCTCTTCTGTTTTTCGAGTTTCAAAATTTTATATTCAATAATAATAATAATCTTACTCATATTAGTTTTTCTAGATCTAAATACAAATAATCATTTTGATTATTCATGTGTTGCTGGTTGTCTTGATCGAAATTTGTTTTGCATCTTTCTTGAGTCGCAACTCACCATTCACCTTTACTCATTAAAATAGACCCATCTCCAAAAAACCTATAACTACTTCATTTAACTATAGATTTGATCCCTACTGACTTTGAAACTTTTTGTCATTAATTCCTGGTCTAAACTTAGCAACTAACTTACTGCAAGGACAATGTTCTTGGACTTGCATATGTTCCATGAAGAACCTTCACACCCTCACTTGGGATTATTGCTTACCGGATTAAATATAAAGGCAGAAACCTCAAACTTCAGATTAAAAAAATACCATGCGTGACATCTCTCTTTTTTAGCAAAAAAAAAAAGAATCTTTTCTAATAAATTGTCTGCCTATATATAATAGACAGTAGCCACATCTTATATGTTCTACTCGTGCCAAGATCAAAAGCACAAACTTGTTGCAGCAACACCTTTGCACCTCCAGAAGATGCAAAAATCATCTATTGTTTTGCTGATTGGTGTTTTGACCTATGCAAAATCCCTACTTTCACCCTCCCATCGGTCTTTTGTGCTTGTCCCGTCTTAAGACTTCAAGATCAGCATCATCAATCCCTAAGCCAACCCTTCTCTTTCGATAAAATTAGAAATGCCATTTTCTAAATGGGATCCGAGAAGAGCCGATGATCTCAATGTCGAATTCTTCAAGCGATTTTGGAATATTCTCAAAAGACAAGTTGGGGTCACACGAGTTCCCGACCAATTCATTCTTCTATATGGTTGGTTATAAAGGAACGTCAAATGCTTGGGAAAGGTCTTCAAGGCATTTCATTATTTCTATAATTAGATTCTCTTACTCATGGTTCAATAAATTCAAATTTTCTTGGGACTATAAATCATCACACCAAATTTCTATGAGTCCTAATTCTGTTAACAGTCAAATTGTTGTTATAGTTTCTAGAACTTCAAAAGTGTACTTTTAGAATGAAATATATGAAATGCTACGTATGTATAGCCATTTTGAATCTGTTTTTCTTTTTAAAACACATCCTACATAATGTGATTTAAACACAAGTCTTTTTCTGAATGAACATGCAGACTGCTATTTGAATCCTGTAACATGGATCAAAATTGCTTCAAAAGAAGCGGTACTCAGTATTTGTTGTATCAAAACAATTACTAGATCTTTTATCTTCTGTTCAATTATCAAAACCTGAAACATAAGTTATAAAATCAACATATACATTGTAGCCTAGTCAACTAAGCAAGTCTATGCTGAAAAAAACAAAAGAAAATCATAAATCTCATCAGCATACATAGCATTATAATGATACAATATAACACAGATTACATGTGCCCATTTTCTTTCAATTCAAATGTAGCACCAGTTTCCACTGCACTTACAGCTATCAGCTCACAGAGACTCGGGGTATGTGATGCAACCATTTTCCAGAGGCATCATATGCGACAAAATATGGAACTTATCAACAAAATATTATTTACAGCATACCCAACTGTGATAGCCCAATGTATGAGACGATGGCTTAGGAGGTAACTTTTGCCGACAACCTATATGCAATAAATAATTCTTTTGAAGTTTATATACCATACAGAAGACCAAGGAATCAAGTTCTTCAAAACAGGTGTCCAAGATTTGCATCACCTTACCTGTATAGACCATTTGATTGGTCAGACAGCGTAGAGCTTTATGACCTGCTTAATCTTGGCACGACAAATAGGGCATCCCCAATTCTTGGCTTCAATGTCCCTTAAACATGACATGCATCCTGCCATATGCCCACACGGAATACATGCTCCCTCTACTGGAGCATCCAAGCAGATAACACAACAACCTGATGAACTTTTACTCTCTGCCTTGTCTTCGCTCGATCCTGGTTTGGAGTAGCTGGATGTAGAACCATCTTTAGCTTCAGCAGTTCCAGGTGCATCCTCCACTGCTGACATTTTCATATCTATGGGGCTGCAATCTATTGATGGGTAGTGGATAGGCCCATCATAGAATGTATCCTCGGTTACTGGAGGAGCAGAAGGAACTAACTGAGTAGGAGGTGCTCCCTGAGATGATTGAATAACTGGAGTATCAGGGTTCTGCACGTTAGGCTGTGATGCGCTAGTATTCAACTGAACTTCCCATCCATTGCTTGCATATGGTTCATTTGTTGACCCTTGACCATTCATCTTTGAAGAAGTATCTGCATTTGGGGTGTCCCAACCATTGTAAGTTGAATTGTCTGAAGAGCTTGCCCAATCACTTGTATTGCTTGTTTGTGGATTAGGTTGGATATCAGGCACGCCCTCTGATATGGCCGTCTGTATGGAAGCATTTATGGCCATCGCCAACTCTAGATCTTCTGGATTTGATGTAGGTGCAGCGGTTGACTGTGTTGAAGCAGATGAAATTATTTGGGGAGGACTAGGCATTGAGACATCTACTGGCATTACTGGAAGGCTATTGGTGACCTGTAAGAGGGAAATAATTTACAAAACATTCAAACAAGTGAAAATGGATCTAAAAGTCAACCCATTAACATATAAGTGACAAACTACACATCATCATGACATTGGAAATGGATCTAAAAGTCAAATTCCCGTGCTTCAATATGCAGTTCACATAATTCATATAGTTTCCGGGCACTAACTGCAAATGGTTTCACCTATTACATCAAACTTTATCTTGTAACAATGCAGATCAAGTCAAAGATGATATTTAATGCTTGCTCAGAAGTAGCCCCATTAAGTTACTGGCTAGATTTCATTATTCAGATACTTTGGAGGGTCTTTTCGGGAAATGCATGTAATACCTGGGAGATCCCTTGGCATGAACTGAAGAACCACTGCAGTTGTTGTTTGTCACCTTCACGTGCAGATAGAAACTTATATCGTGCCCCTGAGTAAAAAGAATAATTAAGAACTACAATTATAAAACTTAATCCAAGAAGTCATCATTTTGTAGTTGAATTGAAAGATACAAAATTTTTCTAATGGTATCCAAACTTATCCTGATATTAAACCAACCACAACTAGTGTCCATTATGAACCATCAATACTGGCTGAAAGAATTAAATGAATCAAGCTTAACAGTCATCATTTTTTTAAACGACCAGTGTATATTGCCTAAGTTGTGACTTGTCAGTTGAAGTCATTTCTGGAACAACCAGTGACACCATCAAGTTGTGAGTTGCAGAAGTCAAAATAATATCAGAGAAGTATGTAATCATTAAAAAATGCCACTTCAGTCTATATTGCCTAAGTACCTACTAGACATTAAGCACAGAAATGTATAATGAACTTCATGGAACCAATCCTTCTGGAATACATGCTGCTTATGCTAACAAGGAGGAAACAAACAAAAGGCAATTAGAAAGAAGAATGATATGTTTTGAGGACTGCATACACATGACTCTTCCTCAATTTCTTTATTCACCTTACACCTAGCCGATACAAAAAATGCAGAAACGACAATGAAGCTCTCATAGAAGTAACATAGAATCCAACCAGAAAGAAATCTTCAATAGATTACAACACTTAAAAGCATGAAATGCCAACATAACACCTCATAAATATGGAAGCCTAGAGCCAAAAGATTAATTAACATGGTATCCCAGTGGCAATCATGACTTGCACAAAATAATGAGACATGGAGTAAATCCAGGTGTATTACTGACATCAAAGCATACAACCAAGAATAAAATAGGATAAACTGTTTCCAGGCACAAAGGGATTGAGAATATGGGTGACAAAAAACTGTGAATCTGACAGTTTTAGTCGCTCATTTTTCAACATTTTCGTAAAGCAGTCACTTGGACATGTGACACAGTAGACTTCAATTAGTAAGCTAGACAAAAAAGTGATTGCTGATGCAGCTTAAAGTTTCGAGTACTGTAGCAGCAATATCATCAAACTGAGACATTGCACCTACTAGCAAAAAAATATCAGCTGTCTAAAACAAGATGGAGGACGACAGATGTGAAGATTTTCTATATCCCCAGCCTAAGGCCAGACTTGGTATGCCTGAGTGGGTCTCCTAGTATAATTTGCAGACTAACTTAGCAGTTGCACCAACAGAATCTAAATATCTCATATGTGCTATAAAAGTCATAAATTCAGAAGCATGTGGAGTGAGAACTGTAACCATTTTGCATATATAGAAAACCAGAAACTTATGTGGCAGAAAAAGAAGTTTGGTACTCCAGAGAACCTACTAAAGCATTTAAAGATATGGCACCAAAATGTTTATTTGTTAACAAAGTTAATTTCTTTTAACAAAAAAATATTAAGAAAGAAATTCAAACCATGTTACAATTTACATGAAATTTTCAAGTCATTATTCTCATTGAACAAATTTCAAAACAATGAAGAAACATACTTGTAGCTTTATCAACAATGATTACAGAAGGATCTACTTGGTTGAACTTGGGTTCTTCAATGTGAACTTTCCAGAGTGGAACAACAGTACGTGGCCTGGCAGTCTGCCGATAAAAATGAGTGAGTGAGTAAAAACCAATGACCTACCATTTATTGACTGATTGAATAACCAAAAGGAGTTTCTAGTCTTTTCATGATAAAAGTAGAACTTTTCCTGATAAATTCAGGCAATTTAAAATGGCTGAAATACACACACACACACACACACACATATATATATATGTATATATATGTATATATATGTATATTTATGTATATATATATATATGTATATATACATATATACATATACATATATACATATACATATATACATATACATATATATATATACATATACATATATATATATATGTGGAACAAAGACAACTCATCATCTAGTCAACTATCAAGTCCTGCTTGCAGATAGACCCATTATGCTCTTAATCCTCAATTCTAACTTAAAGTAAGCTACATTTTTACGTTCTTCTACTCTTGTGCACTATCTTCTATTCTTCAAGAAGTTTGGTTACCACTCCCTCCATGGGGTTATAGCTGGAAGCAGTTTAGAGCTTAGAGTCAAGAGTAAAGAGTTAGGAGAACAAGAAAGGGCGATTCGAACTCTATATATGGAACAAAGACAACTCATCATCAACTATCAAGTCCTGCTTGCAGACAGACCCATTATGCTTTTAATCATAAATCAGCAAGGTTTTCATGAATGATATTCACAATACAAATGAAATTTAAAAAAAATATATACCACACCCTATTAGGGCAAATAGAACTGAGTGGATCACTCATGGCCAAACCACAATCAACATTTGTCAAACCATTATTAATAAATGTTTTAGTTAACTGTGTTGCATATAGTGCTTAATCCATTTACATAAAGTATCCTTGTAAAAGCATTTTTCAGCATAATAACAAGTTGATGATACTTTGAACTTCAGTTTTGCATGTTTATATATGCTCAAATTAAAATATTTCAAATCCGTTTCGAAGTTCACCTAAAACCTTAAGTAAGTTGCCACTGAGTCAAAATATGTTCATGCAAGTAGTGATAGGGATAATTTTAGTGCACGAAAGAACACACAGTACCTCCATAGTGAGGCTTCAGTACCATTAATGATCCAGCTACACATTCATTTAGGCTTCGAAAATTAGTAAATTCTAAGAACAACTTACAATTTGAAACCAAAGAATGGTTACCAACAGGGACAGTCTACTTTAAAATCAAGGGCTCACGCAAATGCACAAAAATTCATATATGAAAAGTCACTTCACTTCACTTCATCCATATGGGCTTTGTTTGATCCATAGATATAGGATAAAATATGAAAAAATAAAAATCCAAAGCAATATTAATTCACTACAATCAAGGGCATACTGAATTTCATTCTTTCATGAAACTTTTCTTCTCTAATGAAAACATAAATGAATTACAACAAAAATATTATAAGACCACAAAAACACACAGATATTGCTACTAATACTTGCTAAAACTTGTAAAGAAGGTAGAAGAGCTTTGCAGTACACATTATTGTGCAACCAGTATATCCATCTATGATTAACATGTCAATGTGTCCTTATTTAAAGTAACATATTGAACATGACATTACATCCAACCAATCCACTAAGGTGTTGTTGAAATACTGGAAACTATGAGCAGTCCTTATTCATGGGCAATGCTGATCGATATATCATGGAGCTTATAATGACAATGTTCAATCCCAAGACTTCTCCAAGAAACTAGTAATACTATTCAATGTGCACAAAAGTTGAAAATACATCTTGTGATACAATGTGTTCTTTTATTGTAAGAATTCATGTTTTTATAAATATATATTTCCTTGGGTAGACAGAAGGGTGGATTACATAGTCTATCATAAATGTTAAGTATATTTTTTTATCTAGCAACATGGGAGTAGAACAGTGTCTTCCATAAAAAAAAGCCAATGTGTCCTTAGTGGATCAGCACTAAGGACAACAAGAGTTATTTCTTCCTATAAATCCATAGTTAAAATTGATCAGTTATCACAAATTAATATTCTAACAAGGAAGAAGTGCCAGCATACAAGTTCCCATGAAAAGTATGTGCAATTTAGACATAGAGTCAGAGATGGAGATAAAAACAGACACACAGAGAGTAAAAATGGTTCTGAATGTCATTTTTAAACATAGAATTTTGCATATATAAACAAGTTATACATAGTCAAGTGATGTTTGTAGAAATTAGAAAGACATGTTTGTAGAAATATCAGCAATAATGATGATTTGGACACAACAAAAACATATTTGTAGACATAAGCAAGACATGAGTCCCACACACAACATGATGGTAGAACTTTCATACTAAATTACCATGATGATAAAAGTTTCTACAACAAAACGGAAAACCATGATGGTACTAATTTACCATAGTCAAATAATTGGGACTTTCATACTTGTGCACAAGTTTTTTTTAACATATACTACGTAACAGAACTTAAATGCCATCAAATTTCAACATCATGGCCTGAGGCACTAAGTCTAAGGTGGTCGACTACGTAATAAACATCATTCTGCCTTCTCCCTCCGTATTAAATGAAAAAGATTTAGCACTCAAAACTGTGCACTAATGTCCTGTTGAAATACCAGAAAAACTAATCATGCTTATAAGAATTGAAAACTGTTCACTAATGGCCTGTGGGCAACATCGTTCAATGTGTCATGGAGCTAAGTCTTGAGAGGTTTCCAATACTGAGATCTACGACCGTACACTAATTTAAGAACAAAGTAAAACTATTCATGCTTAGAAGAATAGAAAGTACAGGAGCCAAATTTCAACTGTAAGCTGCACTCTTTGTCGCAAAGAATGCTAACACTAGTTACTTGCATGTACAAACCATTAATAAATGTCAAACTTAACAAAACGGTGAGCTATAAGATGGTGAGTGGACTCTGTTAAATTAGACCGCCCTAGAAAATCCAATCAGTAATGACATCAGAATAATTTGTTCCTCTCTCTCTCATAAATCAACATGAAGAACATGTTCACAACATAGTAAATATTTTCATTCAATGATTTCTTGGGAATTTTGTGAATGAAGTTAGGGAAATAGAAAAAGATAGAGGAAATTTAGAGCTGAGTTTCTCCAGCTGACCGATCAAACCAGTTCACCAAACTCAGATGCAAAACAGTCAAGTAAAACCAGTCAAAGATGTCAAAGAAGATAACACATTAAACAAATCAGTTTAAGTGCAACAAAAGACTTCCCTATACTAATGCATAGATGTTAAAACCAGGGTCTGCCGTACCGAGCTGTACCGCCCGGTACGGGCGGTATGTACTGGTCCGACAGGTTTTCGGTACACGGACCGACTGTTACCGGTCCGAGGCACTGTAGCAGTGCTACAGTACTCGGTACACCTAGGTGTACCGCTCTGTCACGGACAAACTTCGAAACAGGATGTTTGATGTAATGCTTATGTATGTCCGTGTCTTTTGGCATGTTAATGCCTTATACAGCATGTAGAGGGGCGGCCGAAGGCTTAATAGTCCCATTTTAGTTGGGTTGGTGGCCTCTTTAGGCTTGTAAATAAAGGTTGTGTCATGTGGACACGTGCGAGAGATTTTCGGTCTGTAATGGACCATTTTACCCCTTTGTTGTGCCACTGTTCAGAGCTTGTAAAGTCTGTTTGTAATTTGCATTGTCTATGAAGTGTTTTTCGGAGATGTTTGCTTGTGGATCCCGATTGAGGCGTTCTCTCTAACCCGTTCTTTCTTTTGTTGGTCCTAAGGGACAATGAGAGGCTTCGGGGAGGCTGACCTTTGCGGACGGACACGCAAGGGTGCCGCACGACTTAGGCAAAACCAGCTAAGTCCGTGACAGCTCGGTATACCGTACCGTACCGGTACCGAGCCCAGGTCGAAATACCGGTACGGTACGGTACGGTATTGCAAACCTTGGTTAAAACAGATAACAGAATAATTGAATTAGTTTATGTGTATCCAAAGACTCCATAATATAAAAATTATAGTCTATCTCATCCATGTTTACGGAAGTAAGACCTCTACCATGATGTCAATTCATCTTCAGGATAAGTTCCTTTGACAATATCAAATGCTATAACTACATAGTAAACTTGTGGGTTCAACCAGTTATGGTACAAAATCTTAAAAACTTCCTATCAAAATGTACAAGCGTTGGATAATTTAAAAATGAAGTCATGTACCCACATTTACCTTATTGAAACTGCAAATGGCAATAAAATGTGCAATCTGACTTAAGCACTTCCTCATTTACAAATATACATTTTTCTAAATCTATTCCATGTTCAAATAAGCAAACATTAGTTAAAGTGCACAAGAAAAAGAAAATCCTGAATATAGGATGGGTAGGAGGAGCCTTTCCCTTGGCTTGATTTATGGCCTGAAACTATACTTGTGTATCAATTCAATTGAATATATATCTCTAGATGATATTTATGGTAAAGAAACAGCAAAATCTGATAAAAACTAGAAACCAAGTGTGTAGCATCTTCAGTGGTAATAATTACTAGACAACTATGATTAAACTCATGCTCCGGAACTAGTGAACAAGTCCCTTGTTCGTTCTCTCAGAACTAGTCTTTTTTACCAAAAAACAAAAAACCACCATAAAACATGTACAGCACCAAAAAAAGATCATCTATACACAATTTTTCTTTATAAGAACCAAAAAAACCACTATGACAAATCATGTGTAGAACCATAAAAGAATTGTCACTTCCATTAATGATGAGCACTCAAATATAGACATCAGTAGATGAATTTTGCAGTACATGTCAGTGTGTAATTAGCAGTTCAATATCCAAGAAATCATAGCCCGCTTCCTATATGCTAAACAAAAAAACTAAAATCATCATATCAAACTTCCACATCACCCGACTTTGGTACGGTACACTAAATCCATATTGGTATGCAAGGTTCAAATTCGGTCAATTTTCTGGTCATATAATTTGAGGTCAGTGGGAAATGACAAATTGTTTGAATCAAGGGAAGGAGGGGAAAGAGAAGAAGAGAAAATCAAAATAGAAGAAAGTAAAAAAGTCTTTGGCTACAACTGCCATACAGAGAAGACATTGCTACTGTTTGCTTCTTATAACAACCATCACATTTACTATTTGCACCCTTTTTTACAAAATCTACCATCCAACATCATTTAATACAGAAAGGATATAGGTAAAGGTAAGATAAAAAGGATATAGGGAAGGGAAAAGGAAGGATAAAGGATAATCATTAATCACTTAAGGAAATAAGAAAACTATCATTGAGAATGCAAATGTAATAGGATACAACTTGATCTTCAATATTATTTTATATGTATTACCCCTAGTTCATTTGCATGGTGATTAAGAAGAATTCTAGCTATAGTGAAGCTTATCATGAACTTCAAAGCTGTAGACAGTAAGTTTTGATCTTTTGTATGATACATACTATAACTTTTACTTTAATAACATATATACAATATGATAATTGTTTTTTTTTTAAACAAACATGTAGTGCCTTTTTATACAATATCTTTGTATTTTGTATTACAAGCTTTGCATGTGTTTATATTGGAAAGATACATACACTATGAAATATGAAGGTAAAAGAATATTTTAGAATGAATTTTAAATTTTCTTCAAATTTATTTTGTTGTTAACCTTTTTCTTGTCTATATAATTTTTGTTTCTAGTTAATTATTTTATCAACCGATTCCAATATCTGATTAAAACAATCCTATCAATTTCAATCATAATGTCACTAGTTAATCTCAATCCTGAAACTTGTGTTGTGAACTATGCATTATACTTTTTCCTAGTTCTAAGTATTAAGTCCACAAAAAACAGGATATGTTTATCCAAGAGATGACTAGCAGGTCCTAACACAAGTTCAGAATTGGAGGATGCACCTGCTAGCTCATGTAATGAATTTTCTTACATGGTATATAGAAGATTAGATGGGCACTCGTCTTTAACTTCTTTAATTAACCTCTTAAATCAATCTACAATGTTCAGACCATTATATGTGTTGAACAAGGGCTTCAAATTCCAAGCAAACCCAAAGTGATCATAAATTCATGATCCCCACATAAAATATCAAAATAAAGGAGTAAAAGGGACATCCATCAAAATATAACAAGAAAAAAATGTTTACAACTTTATAATCAGTAGAAAAAATTTGGTTTAGTTCTATATTTTATTGATCATTTCATTTGTATATGAGATCAAATTAAGAGTAAGCGCTAATATTTGCCAAAAGCGCAATGCTATATAGTCAAATTACAAGTGATTTAAAATTAATAATGTATCACTTAACAGAATTAAGATAAGCAACTATCTAAAAAGCAAAACATGCAAAATGATACTCTTCTACTGCACCTGAAGATCAGAATAAATAGCTAGCTCAAACTTGAGAGGTCTTGTTGGATTACGAGCATCACATGGCAAAACCACAGACCAACTGCATAATAAATGAAATAATGATCAGCAACTTCATAATTCCTAAAGGACGAAAGTTGATATATCCTCTATGTTACACTAATGTTCGATGGTGTCTGTGAAGGAAAAAGCTGATATGAACAAAAAAAGACTATAAGGATACACAGACATTTTTCGTGTCAACAGTTGTGGTACAAGTGCTTCCAAAAAGCCTGGCCCATAAACCTCCCGCAGCCATCCAGTAAAAAGAGAAATTCGACTCTGAACACAAGCAATATCAGAAAAAGGACCATATATAATTTACAGATGATGCATCAAATTTAGAACCAAACACCGAGACTGGAGCTAAATGGTAAATTGGATTTAGCAGCAGAAAGAATACCTCAATTGCCCGGACAACATTGCAGTGCCCCTTTTCTCTAGCCAAATCAAGTGCAGTATGACAATCATCATTCATGATGAAAGGATTTGCTGTGATATTTAAGAAATGAGCATTCTAATAACATCAATAATAAAAAAACATGAGGAAAAAGTATTTTGAAGAGCAAGTGATACAGAAATACCTCCATTAGAAAGAAGGAGATGAACAGTCTGCTCAAGGCCTCTTTTAGCAGCATGGTGCAAGGGAGTTCCTGCATGACACCCTACAGTGAAAAAGTAAAGGCACTTAGACCTTTATATGCAAGTTTCCATGTCCAATAATTCAATAAAAATGCAAATGCAAAAAATCAAAGTGTATCTACTCACGAAATTTCATGAAATTGCAGAAAAAGAAACTAAATTCACTTCTGCTATCTGTAGGCTTTATGTGATAATTCGTTTGCTTGCAAATACAGTTCTTTAATAAAGCACACAGAATATATTTGTGCAACAAAATCCTTTGCACAACATAGCCATTTGCATAGAACAAACAAGCACGAAAACATTACCAAACTACAACAACAATTCATTAATCAATACAGAGGGAGATAACCGGAGATGAGAAGCAAAGGGTGGAGAGTTAAGTTATGTCCTCTTGTTTGGTAATAGAGTTGGGAGGATAACAGAGAAAAAAAATAGTAAATCACACAAACATGTGGACACACAGAAACCCAATTTTCTAATAACAAAAATTGGAGAAAGTTGGAGAAGAAAAAGTTCAATTGATCCTGTATTTCCACTCTTCACTGGAAAAGGGGAAACAAAATTTTCTTTTCTCGTATCTTCCCTTCTCTTCATTTTTTTCTTTCTGAGCACCATTCATGATAACTGAATATAGTTGTTTGAGTACCTGTCTAAGGCAACATACATGATCATAGAAAAGCAAAATCATCACGCTATTCTGGTTCTTGCCCTCTTGCATAGAGACAGATAAATCATGTAACTAGTTCATCTCTACTAAAGAACCTGCTAAACTAAACCTGGCAAATGCTCCATTTTGTTGTAATTTTAAAACCTAATATAGGTCGCATGGCGAATTTATTTCCATTATATGTGACACGACATGAACTTGGCACCAGAAGTAGCTTCTCACCGGGCCTGTACACGTTGACATTGGCACCCAACTCGATCAGAATCTTCGCAACGGGCAAGAGATCATGCCTCAAGCACGCGACGATCAAAGGGGTCTTCCCTTCTTTATCCATCCACTGCACAAATATACAACCCCATCCAAGAAACCAATCCTTTCAAAATCCTCCGCAGAATTGGCTTCCGGCTAGGCGAAATTGGAATTCCAACCCATCTTAATCGACTCAATGAATTCAACTCTGGACATCGCTTGGCTTACCTCAAGTCCGGCGCCTTGGCTGCGGAGGGCTTTGATCCCCTCGATGTTGCCATAATTGACCTGCTGGTAAAGCAATTCCTCCTTGGATTGTTGCAACCCCATCGAATAGTCCTTACTCCGGAGATCGAAAAACCTAATTAAACCACAGAAATGAAATTAAAGCCACGAGAACCATGGATATAGTTCACCCAACAAAATTGCTGAAACGATGAACAGATGAACCTTTTATGGAGGAAGAGAATCACCGGGACGACCAAATCGACGGAGACCAGGGACGAAAGCGAGAGGAGGTTTCTGTTTTCCTTCGACGGGAAGGAATCGAACTCAGCGTCAATATATGGTTCCACCAAAGTTTGTAAATTGAGTATTATGAGACCGTCGAAGCCAATTTTCTTCCTAACGCACGGGTGGCTGAGCGCGCCACTGTTTTAGGGAATGAGTTGTAATGAGATTTATCTTTTTTATTTATTTTCTTTTGTAATAAGCGCCGGTCCCTAAAATTCATTCAATTTCTTTATTATTTTTCCGCTGCTATTTTAACTTATTTATTTCCCACGTACCAAACATTTTTAATTAAGACAAAAATTGACTTCAATCATTCATTTATTTTTTTACCAAAAAAACCTATAGTGTGCTCTTTTCGTATTTTTCAAAAATATCTCCTATTTATCTTAATCTTAAAAAATGTGCCCCTCACCAAGTAAGCTTGGTTATACATTATGGAGGTGAACCGGTCCACCTATATGGGCCAATTGTCATTATACTATGACCAATTCAATTTCTTAATTACATATAGTATTCTTGTAGTGTTCCATGTAGGTACCAAAAATATTATATATTTTTAAAAATATTATAACAAATAAAAAAATCTTCCTATTTGACTGTTCATATTCTTAAACTGATGAAGATATATATTTGAAATTTTACTTTTGTATATTAATTGGTTTCTATTATGTTATGAATCTATTTGTTTTAATTATAATATTTTTGAACAGATTTATAGTATTTTAATGGAAATGTCAAAAATACTACAACTCTACTCAAAAACAAAAAGGTCTCCTTATTTGATTTTTTTAATCCGAAATCAATTAAAAAAAACTCTATTTGCTTTAGTTATAATGTTTTTTAATAGACTTAATAGAGATGTCAAACATTCTCCTTATTTGATTGTTTTTAATCCTGAATCAATAAAGATATCTATTTGAAATTCTACCTTTGCATATGAGTTGATCTTTTTTGGTTTACAGTCCATTTATTTTAGTTATAACAGAGATGTCAAAAATACTACAAGTCTATTCAGAAACAAAAAGGTCTCCTTATTTGATTTTTTTATCCTAAATTAATGTAGATACCTATTTAAAATTCTACTTACTGTGTTTTGCTTTAGTTATAGCGACTGGCAATTAAGGAGAATATGAATCAATAAAATTTTATGGATAAGATTAGGGTTGAAAAGATGATCAAGGATCATAAGATTCTAATTATCATTAAGAATGGTATCAGTTCTTGTAAATTTTCTTAAACTTGGGGCAATAGTAATGAGCAGCTAGGAATCAATGCTCCATATATACTTCCAAACATAGTTTTCATGAGGGTCCAGTTATCATTAACAATGATGTTAGAGAGGAAATTAAACCAAAGTTGAAAAATATATTGTTTAACTATGATATTAAGTTCTTATTAGGTTTTCTTAAACCTGGAAACAGCAGTGAGGAGCATTGAGAAGTTGAGGCTCAACATAGACTTCCAACCTCGATTACGATGAGAGTCCATTTATCTGCTTTAAATGAAGTGATAAAGGTTCTATAGTAACCATTGTAATGGGGTGGAAGGTCTAATCCATTGATGATCAAGTGGAATATGAATTGATTAGATTTTATGAATGGGACCAGTGTTAAGAAATAACACTGACTAAGGACCATAAGATTTCAATTATCATTAAAAAATGATATTAGAGATAAAATTAAAACTCCAGACATTCTGGATATTAATATAGATAGCCCAATAACTGAGGAGTATATTGTGTAACCCGAGTTTAACCAAATAACAGTACCATCCCAGTTTTATGACTTTTTTAAAGATCATGAGATTAATATTGAATTTCTTCTTTCAAACTCATTTATTGAATTTTAGAGCTATCTGATGTATGGTAGAAGTTAGTAAACAAACTACATTGCTTCAGTTCAGTAACCAAAGCTTAGTACTTTGGAATAAGAATGATAAGAATCACTCAACTAGACACCACTCACGTAAGCACCGAGTCTTAAAACGATTAAAGTCAATCACCTGAACCTCCTCTCCACAACGCTAACGTTCTTAGGCTTTCTGAACTCCACTCTCTGAATCGCATGCTACTGATGCTGACTCTGCTGATGAAGATCTTTCTCCTGCTTTAGACTCTTATTCTCTAATTACTGCATCTATATAAGACACCCTTATTTATCTTAGTGCTGCTACGCCAACTCCTAATACTGCATCGTCTCTAGTTAAAGATCCAGCTTATGCATATGTAGCTTCCTTTTTTATTTGATTCTTCCTCGAACTCTCAAACATCAAACACTAGACTTCACCTTTCTCTCAAACATCAAATATTGGACTTCTCCTTTCCGTCAAATACTGCTTCTCTTGCATAAACAACAGGTAGAGGTTGAAAAACTAGACTTGTGAGCGCATGTGCTATAGAAGTTTGTAAAGACAGCTTCTAATCCTTCTCCTGATCCAGCATATGATCTTTCAACCGATTCTGATACTTCTTTTGAAGCAGCTTCTTCCAGAGCTCACACTGCTATTGGGCCTGGTACTAATCCTAGAACTGTTGATTGACTTTCGACTGCTTCAAATCCCGATACTGCCTATGATCCTACATCTGATCTCGTCGACTCTACTTGACTTTCTGCTTCGTCTTGCCCGACAAACTCGTTAGGCGCATCCCGAACTCGACTTGAAGTTCATCATTGAATTTAAGATTACCTGCTTAACCGCTCCACAAGCATTAAAAAAGATCTAATATCGTTGCCAACACAGTCAAACGTCCCATCCTCCGCAAGTCTTGTTTTCATGGAAGTGCACATATATAGTATAAGAAAAGTAAGTAAACAGCCTATTACTCTAAACTCAATAACTCGCATTAGCTGATACGAATACTCTAAACTCAATAAGTCGCATTAGCTGATACAAATACTCTGTTAGTGCAACTCCAAGCAAACTCAACAAATACTGAATTTCATCTTAAGAGCTCATATATAATTTTTTATCTTTTATTCTAACTCGCAAGTCAATACTTCATCTCTTACCGAGCAATTGGTATAGATTAATATGTAAAGTAGAACAGGGCGAACCTCTCTCTCTTCCCGTAAGCATAGATCAAAGCAACTCACTAACACACTTTGGCGAACTCACCTTTCCAGCACCCCTTTTGCCAAACTCCACTTTCAGTTCAGAACCCAACATTCGAGGGAGAACTCTCTAGGTCAAGCTGCTTAATCATTACCTCACTGCTCACTCTTAACCTGGAGCAGAACCTTGATACTTATTCTTCTCGAGTTGACAATTTAGGTTAAGGGCAATCAGGCAAGCAATAAGAGTTGTGAAATCTTTTTGTTTTTGGCTACCCAATATCATCTTTCCTTTCAAGCACTGAGGCCGAGTCAAAGAGTACATGACAAGAATCTTTCTTTCGAGCTAAAGTGTATGAGTTTGGAGATTACTCTCTCATTATACCTGACACCCTTTTCTTCAATTCCAGGAATAGAAACTATAAACTCCCCTACATGCACTGTAGATTCTCTTACTACAACACTAGCACCTGACCCAAAGTCAACACACCTCTTCTTCTTTGTGGGCATTCGATTCAAGATGATCTTATAGATGTAGATGAAACTGGAACTGCTAACGCTTGAATGCCGGTAATTGATTCAGATCCAGATCTTGCTTTATACCCAGATTTCAGTTAAAAATCACTTGTTACTGATTCTCTCAACAACTTGAATGGAGACTTAACCGCAGATTCTCTTACTGCTGATTCTCTCAGAGACTTAGACACTCTACTTGCAGACTCTACTTCAACACTAGCATTTGAGCCTCTATCCTCTCCACTTAGTCTTGATCTTGATCCGAAGTAAAATCATTCTTCAACTTCAATTTATCCTCTAACTCTCCCTGGTATTGAACTTGCACCGAGGAAATCAAATCAATCAAATCATGCATATCGAGCATTAACTTATGTATCCTCTCAGTGAAGAATTGAATCTCTAGAGCCCGCTTATAAAATAGGGATGTCGGAAACACTTCTCTCTCCACAACCTGACTTTGGCCAGTCACCTCTCTCCACTACACTTGAAGAACCGTTTGTTGGTGATTTGTTCAGAAGCAGAAGATATTTTTTCTCTGATAACTCTTTCTTGCACAGAGTCAAGTTAAATAGGAATTGAATCTCTTTCTTGCATCGAAGAGTACTCCCTTAGCGCTAAGTTTGATCCATATCTTTCTCCTTATTCTTTACGATACTCTATATGATACTCGACGAGCTTTTGAATTAAAGAATTTTATAATGTCATTGTAACTGACCTGACTTGCTGCTTAACCGCTCTGTTATGTTATGTGGGCAGAGAGCTTCATTGGGACTTTGGACACTAAATTCTGTCCCGCTGCGCTGACTTTAGCCTCTGATTATCTATCGTAGACAACAACACTTGAAAACGAAACTACACATGATACTGGACCTCGAACTGGAATTGGGCATTCTGAAGTTGATGATCTAGCTTCAGAAACATCATTTCCTGCTCTTGCATCTGACCTTGATACTGCTACATTTACTGGAAACTTATTCTGATATTGGTGACTTCCCACTTGCAGCACTAGTAGCTGACGACTTAACTGACACAAGAACAAAACTCGTAGACTTAACAAGAACTACTACTACTCCTGATACTACTGATTCTCTTATTGCAACACTCCTACCCAGTCCAACAAGAAGTTAATGTGCAACTAAAGCACCCGAACTGAACTTTCTTTCTGATTCTGAACCGAAATATTAAGTCTAAAGTCAAACAGAAACCTCATTTCTTGATCCTACAGATCTTTCTTCTGCTCCAACAACTAGAACTGGAACTGGCTTAATTGAATTTCCTCTGTCAGGTCAAACAAAAGAATATCCCTTTTTGCATATAATCAAGGAATTTACACTCTGTTAGCACCTGCACCTGCACTGCTCACTTTTTCTTATAAACTCATCCACAATGAACGTTAATCATCTACCTCGCACATATACATATAATAGAAAAGAGTAAACAACGGGTTTAGCTTACCTTTGAATTGAATATCTCTCTTATCTTGCACTTGGTATAGATCCCATGTAAATAAAATTCTTCCTTGAATCATTGAACCGCAACACCGCACTCAACCTCTCCTCGGTGTGAAAACGAAACTTGACTTGTTTACTTATGCACACCCTTATATAAGAATAAATTGAGAAGCTCACTTTCCCTTTGCGCCTTGTCAACCTTTTATTTCATCTTTCGATTCGGCTTCGGCCCCAGATCCTGATCTTGTTGATTCCTCTAATTCTCTAATTACTTAATTTATACGAGACTCTACTCATTCACTTAGGGCTTCAAAATCTATACTTTCTGATTCTTCTTCAACAGAACAAGTAGACAACACTCTGAACGAATCCTTCTCCAGCTTCTTATTCAAATCTTGAAAAACCGCACTCCTCACCTCGAACAGAAAGAGATTCCAAGACAAAAGTTGATGGTTACCTTGATGGTTCCCTTGATTGTTGAACTCCACTTGCACCACCGTTGACTATACCACACTGCTTCTTCTTCTTCTTCATGACGACTAGGAGTTTCTCATTCACTTAGTGCTTCAATTGGAATTAATTCTTACCCGAACCCAAAAGCGCCTGTATCCTCACCACTACTCGAGAAAGCCGGGGTCAACTCCTCTGATAGCTCTAATTCTTATATCAAATGGGAAATAGTCCTTTCCTTGCCTTTTACGCCCGAACTCAAATAGTACTTTCGTCTTCCGCAAGAACAGAACTAACTTTCTTTACCGAAGAATCCTATAGAGCATCCCAAGTTTGAAAATCCCCATAGAGAGCCTCTGACCATGTGAAAGGATGCTTGTGCTCTCGCCATTTTGAAAAATTTCTACCCCAACCTAAGTCGCACCTCCGCCTTTGCTAGCCCTGGTTGTGCCTCCGCCTTACTAGCGGCCCCCTTCCACCTTGCACGTGGGTGCCTCGCTTGTTGGCCCTTGCCTGCTCGTTGTCATTGGCCGCAAAGGCGAGTCGACCCCCCTCCTTTCTTGCTCACAACCAACGGCAAGGAGGGGGCACGAGGAGACAACGTTGACAAGGAAGGGATAGAAGGTTACATAGCCCCCGTCGGACCCCTAAGCCTCACCGTGGTTGTTGCCTGTGCCCTAGCCTGTGCAAGGGCGACATGGGTCACTGATGTCACTTGCGTCCTTACTCGCGCGAGGCCTGTCGCTAGTCGTAGAGGTGCCTCACAACACTGCTCATTCCCTTGCTCGTGTAAGGGCGATGAGGGCCGCTCCATCACTGGTTCAACGGGTTGTGATAGTGGTCGCTACTCCTCTGTTACTGGGTGGGTTCGTTGTACGGGGCGACCAACGCGATGGAGTGGGACGACACGGTTAGGGGATGGGTGGAGGGCGATGGTTGATGGGCAGAATGGATTTTCATATTTTTAGAAAACGGATGCTCTATAAATTTTTTTTCCGTGTTGTTAGGAAATTTTAAATTTTAAAATTGTTTTTCAAGAATTTATATTATATATATAATGGGCCGAAGCCCAACCCGAGCGGTAGCTGTGAAAAAGTGGTGCATCAAACCCGTCGGTTCCTTCAAACCCTATCGTCTGAGTCAGAGAAAGAGGGGCGGAGGGTATCTCGATCCTTAGGTCGGCCGGCTGATCGATCGATTGATCGGATCCTCAATACAAAGAAGAAGATGGTGTGTATACGGCAGGCGACGGTGGAGGATCTGCTAGCGATGCAGGCTTGCAACCTGCTGTGCCTGCCGGAGAACTACCAGATGAAGTACTACCTGTACCACATCCTTTCCTGGCCGCAGCTGCTCTTTGTGGCGGAGGACTACGGCGGCCAGATCGTCGGATACGTTCTCGCCAAAATGGAGGAGGACACCTCCGAGCCCTGCCATGGCCACATCACCTCCCTTGCTGTTCTCCGCACCCACCGCAAGCTCGGCCTCGCCACCAAGCTCATGACCGCCGCCCAGAACGCTATGGAGTCCGTCTTCGGCGCCGAGTACGTCTCCCTCCACGTCCGACGCAGCAACCGCGCCGCCTTTACCCTCTACACCTCCACTCTCGGCTACCGCATCCACGACGTCGAGGCCAAGTACTACGCCGACGGAGAGGACGCCTATGACATGCGCAAGCAGCTCAAGGGCCGTCCCCATGGCCACAGCCACGGCCACAGCCACGGCCACGGGCAAGCTCATCACCACCACCACCATCATCATCATGGAGGCGGCTGTTGCTCTGGGGAGGTGAAGCCCCCAGCCGCTGCGGGTGCATATGCTTCCGCATCTTCTGCTTCTGCTTCAGCATCGGCTTCCGCTTCTGGAGAGTGAAAAGCTTGTGGCCGAGGTAATCTTGAAAGTTTCCTTCATGCTAAAGGAAATAATTATGCTTGTTTTTTACTTGAATTATAATTTTCGGATGATGTTAGTGTTTGAACTCTATTATGTGTCAGAGTCTTCAGATGATTATGTTTGTGTGGAGTACTTCAACTTATCTTTGGTTGTTGGATATATTCTTGTTTTGCTCCTCCTTCCTACTGCTATTGATGATTCTTTTAGGATTGTACAATTCTTTCTATCACAGATATCTTTTTGATGCATTGTCTGAATTCAGAGCTGGTAAATGTGGTGTGTTCATTTAGGTGTTAGAAGAATGAACAAGTACTTGCTAGAGGAATTAAACCTATGCTATAGAAAATACTTAGGCGAACAAGTACTTGCTAGAGGAATTAAACCAATGCTATAGAAAATTCTTAGGCCTATTAATTAGCTTTTGGAGCATTTTATTCCAAGTTAAACTTGAACAGGGTTTAACTTTTCTGTGGCTGATCTAGTCCTTCCTTCATAAAAACTTTCATATATTGAAAATTCAATTTCAATGTGTTTTCGCATCAATAGCTTTTTACTACTGCTAGCTGAAAATATCAACTTGAAAATTATTTGTGGAATATGTATCAGATATGCATACGCTAATACAGAAACTTATAAGGATTGTTGGCCAATATTGATCCCTGGCTGATCCATGTAGGATTGGTTAAACCTGATCCCTGACTTTCCATGGTCACGAAATTGAACAATCTCGAGCTGAATATGGCTTATCTTGGCTGATTTTGACTGATTGTTTGTCATTTCCGAGAAATCAAGTATCACACTGACTTAGCTGACCTGAACCTATACCAGTCCTGATCTTGTGAACCTTGCCTACTGATTCTTATGGTTTAATTTGTTGGCATCCCATGGAACAATGTATCCCGAAGTGTAACCATATTTGGAAGAGCTGAGATGGCTTTGTGGCATATGAACAAAAAGTTTCATTTGGATGAGTGATTGAGATGCATGTGTGGAGTCCATTGAAAAGAGAGAACAAGAAACACTTATGTTAATGGAAACTGAGGAATAGCTTTGATCAATGATTAAATGCTGGTTTAAACATTTCTGAAGAACATACACGGATTCATCAGTTGGGTGAGATGAGTTTGAAATCAGAAAACTGGTATAATTAGAGTTATTGATATAAGAAGATATTACCATGCGGAGGGATCTGATGTTACTAGAAACCATAAGAAGGGATACATCTAGCTGAATGCCAAATAATTAGGATCCACGGCTTGTTGCTGTGAACATTGTTAATTATTTCTGTGTGTGCATGTGTTCCTGCATTTCTTAACACTGTATTACAGTGTTGATTTTTGCTTTGGCAACTAGATATGATCTATTCACAGTACTAGGATTTGGTTTAGCATCAAGTTTTCATCATATTGCTGCTGATATCAGAGAAATGGCTAATGATCTAGCAACAACTTTTCCAAATTGCTGGTAGAGTCCTTGTCATAATTGGAGCCTAACAGTCTTTATTGATGAATCTTATCCTATTTATATATTCTCTCTTTTTTTTTTTTTATGAGGCTTCATTCCTATGACTGCTGTGTTTTGTTCCAGTGGTTGTTTGTATACTTGAATTTCTTGTATTTTTTGCTAACAGGAGTCTTTTGTAGGAGTGAGTTCTTCTTGTTATGTCTCTGATGGTATATGCAACTATTTATTGGAGAAGATGGTTGTAACTTCTGTAGCTAGTTCAGCTTGCTTTCACATAAATAGAGCCTCAACTATTCCGATTTGGTCCCTGGCATAAACCAAAATACAGAAAACATTCCAAAAATGAAAACAGGAAAATAAAAAATCTGGTTTGTCGGGGTTTCATGTTGTCTTTTAGAAGTTTGAGATAGAACTTGGCATCTTTTGGAATGATAAGGGGATTACGGGACTGCTTCCATAATCTTGGAGTGGAGAGAAGAATTAAACCAATAAGATTAAATCTTGAGTAATTCTTTCTGAGACAAACTAGAGCAGTCTCTAGACTCATTGGGTAGTTCAAATATTTCCTTCAAATCACCATCCATTATACACTATTCTTCTCCCACGTAGCCTTGGTTATCCAAAATTACCCTTTTCTTCATATTTTAGTCTTCCCATTTTGAAACCCTGAAACCCTGTAAACCATCACATCGATTTTCCATGTAATCATTATATCTGAACTCTTATGTCTTCCTGAGACGTTTTTTACATTGAGAGAACCAAAGCTATACTCCAGGTCTACTCTCTTCAAATGCAATAGACCAAGTAGTATCTGAACACCATTGTGTTCTGTTGTGTTGTGGAAACTGATGCAACTTAATTGTGATTAAACTGTTTTCACAATTTGCTATTTTGATTTTGGCCAACGACTACAGTTCACCTGAATCACAGATGCATCCTCAAGATACCCAATGAGCCTAGAGACTGCCCTGCTCAAAATTCTTCTTATTGGTTTCCACTTTAGACTTCAATACTATCTTCTAGAACTTTTTCATAGGCTAAGGAACCAATTCAAAGCTTAGGGATATCCCATCTTTTTAACAAGCTTAAGTAGACCTTATTTCAATTTTCATTGACTCAAAGCTTACAGGTTTGTAGTGTCAGAGAAAAACATATTTCTAGATATGAGTGGAGAAGGTTAGCTAGAGTAATAACAAAATGAGATTTTTAGTTTGGAGTTTTTCAAGAATTTTCCCAATAGTCTTAATTACTCCTTCACTTGTAGCATTTTATCAAATTAAGCTCTGGAAGATTGATTTGATTTACTAGGAGGTGATCTCTATTCATAGAGATAGAATATCGTAGGTTTGCTACATAAAGAATAGGACCGAATTTTGTCAAAATTTAGCAGTATCCAACAAATCAATCAGGCAATCCAAGAAACAGTAGGTTTGCCACAACTTGCTTGTGGAGTCACCACTAGTGTCGACAGTAATATGAACATTTCTGTCACGATTCGTGGGTTTGATAGGTTTGTTTGAACTAAATTTTTGATCAAAATGTTCTATTTCTGTCACGATTCGTGGGTCTGATAGGTTTGTTTGAACTAAATTTTTTATCAAAATGTTCTACTTTGATCGTGGTGTTCTAGTTTTCGCCACTCATCATACTCTAAGAAGTCATGAGGTGTTATAGTTTTCTCTACTCAAAGAGCTTGATATCTTTGTCAAGACCTAGATTAAACATTAGTATCATGCATATCAGCATAGCATAGTGGTGGCTTCACATCGTCATAAGTGTTCCATCCACGGATGATCTTTTTCTACTTGGGTTCTCTCATCATGCTCAAATATTAGGTCAGTTCTGTTAGGTTTAGTGTTTTATTAGGTCAACTGGTTAAAATATTGGGTTCTCTCATCATGCTCAAACAGTAAAACTCTAAACTACTGGTTAAAATGTTTAAGTTGAAGTCGATAGTAGTATACTTATCAAACCTTTATAAGTCATTGAAAATAGATAAAATTAAAATTAGCTTATAAAGGTCGGATGAGTACAATACTATCAACTTAGTTTAAACATTTTGAGAAGTTGATAGGCTAATTAATTTATCAAGCTCGGATCATTACATTTGATATTAAAGCTAATAGTATTTGAGCAAGTTAGATAGCACTCTCAAATGAAGTTGATAAACCAATTAGCTAATTAAATCTGTTATGATAATCTCTTTTGAGTATTAACATTAAATAGTACCTTTGAGAAAACAAATGTTAGTTTATTGATGATTGGCTAGTATTATAATCGCTATTATCTTTCTTTGTCTATTATAGTCTATGCCAAAGGCTTAATTTGAATTATAGCATCAAGCTTCATGTATATTTTTATAAGATGTGAGTTGTATCCTTTTTCACATGCTCTTACTTTTTGGATGGTCTGAAATTGTTCGTTAAAATGAGCATATCCTTTTAATACGGTGTTGATTGATTTTTGAATGAATATTTTCTTGAGCTGGTAATAGCCATCCTTTCTTCTTCACAACTCTTCTTGGAATATCGTTGTGTGCCTCACAAAAAAAATATATTATTTTCATAGAAAACCTTTTAGAAGAGGTATATCTCTTGCACATTTTGTCTATCAAGATTGGATGTAATTATCAAAAAGACGAGATACTGGAACAGACATTATAAGAATAAGCATGATAAAACACTATATCGAATTTAATTCTTATCGATATTGTGACATGCAAGTTAAGATATTAAGAGGCATGTGTGTTTTGATTTAGTGTTTTATTCTCTCCATTATATATATTCTCACATAATTAAAGAGAAATATTGTTTTGTTGCTTATTTTTTATCAAACCTTTTTCTATCCTAAGTTCCTAACTATACTGTAATTTAGATACCCTTATTAATACAATAAATGAGTCTCCATTATAGAAAACAACTAAGATGATTCCACTCATTTTTTCTTCCCGCCGCGTCTTGCCTAACTTTAGAACTTTCATCTTTGCTAAATTAACTTCATCGATAGTTCATTGTGTTGTCCATATTTGAATCCATAAGTGGCTTTAGGTTTTGGAATCACCTTAATTCGAATTGTTCATATTGTAGATGTTTCTTATAAAATAGAAGTAAGATGGCGAAAGTACATTTTTATGAGTTGTGTTGGTAGATCATCTCGTTGTAAAGGCATTATTAATTTTATAAAATTAATTAACTTTGAAAGATAAGTAATTGTGCAAGGTGACTTCAAAATTAATCATATATTTAATAGAAGATGATAGTGAACTCAACTTGTAAAGACTTTGATTATTGTTAGCATCGTTCACCATATACGCTTTGCAAAAAAAAAAAGAAAAAAATCTATTAAATGCATATATGATTTATAAAAATATCGTTCTACCTTTTTCAAATATCATTCTAGTTGTATTGAATGTATTTTAAAATAATTAACTTCAAGCTTGAAAATATATTTCTAAGAATGTAATTTTCCCTAATTAACTATCAGTTATCGACAAATGGTGTGTGTATATATATATATATATATAGTCTTTACAACTTGATGTTAAAACATGTGGTTAAAGAATAACTGGTCTCATTTCGCGTTGCTATTCAAAATAGTGAATGTTATTAACATACCCAAACATATTCTCCTTTGATATGAATCTCTAAAATCTCTAATCACAATTTTGCAATGTATTGCTAGTTTTTGCAGCATAAAATCTTAAACATGACATTTATTTAAATACTAACAAGTATTTAAATATTGGATTGCCATGTTTGCCTACCTTTAATCTTAATGTACCTAAGTCTTGGTTATGTTGTTTTATGAGTTAATATCATGATTGCACCTTTTGTCCCGTAGATAAATAGATTTTATTAAGATCACGTCAACAAAGTAATTTACAAAACATGAACATGGAATTTGTATTCAATGATCCAAGAAAACAACCACTACAAAAGAAAATTTTGGGGAACTTACAACGATGGAGCAAATATTTCCATTATCTAAAACCAAGTCCGCGCTAAATTCTTGAGTAGAATCTACCAAACACCAAAACATAGTTTGTTTATTTATGTTATCATTATATTCAAATATTATGGTCATTCGATAGTTGAAGTAGCTTATGAATTATGTTCCCCTAAATAACTACACCAATTTTTAATACATTAGTGTGTAAAGCTAATAACATCTTCGTATTTTCAAATACACAATAATCCCACAAAGAACTAAGTTAAATATCGATTTTATTTTGTGTAAATAATTGAATATTTTATTTTATTATATTATTTTTAGCTTACGATTATGATGAAATTAAATATGTGATTGATGATTATTAATGCAAGAGAAATTTGGCCCATGTGATATTCTAAGAGACAAAGTTTCCGATTGATCGAGATGTACAAAATAGATGGTTGCAATCTATTATATTATAACTTTTATAGCTTTCGAAAAATGCTGCATTGCTGATCGCATGAATATATCGAAGATAGTGATTAACATCTGAGCATTTTTGGATTTTTATATATCTCAAAGTTCCATTTCAAATAAGTTATTCCGATATGTGAAGTCACGATGAGATTTGATCCTAAGGTATTGTCATCGATAACCTTTTCTATGTTACATGTAGACGATGCAACTCGATATCAACCAAAGCAGCAAACAGGGAGTGGAAATGCATAATTATTTACTAAGTAACTAAAAAATATTAGCTATGGATTAATACCACTTAATGCAAGTTCATGATCTTTTCACAAAGAAAAAAAGCACCCAATTTGCCTACCAACACATTGGCATCCTAATTCCATAGGTACTCCAATGTGAATTCATGACCATTACCAACACATGCAAAATCATGATTTCATCGTATTAATCATTCTAGGAAGCCTAATGCGATAACATTTACATTAAATGGCTATTCTTCATCCAATAAAATCATAAAAATAAAGGTTTATGATTTCTTAATAGTCAACTTTCGCAAATGAAATGATGATGGCTCCCTTTCTTTTTTGTTGAACGAAGTCATCCATTACTACTGATCCATTGGTTTCGTACAGATATCAGTCAACAATCCATAATACAGGTTTGACTAAAACAGGCGACTGTGGAGGCTTTTGTTGTATTGATTTGTCGCCAAGTGACTTGAATTGTTTGACCATAATGGCCATTCTTCCTCTAATAAATGAATTAGAGCTCAGCCAAACGTGAAGGCAAAGACCGGATAAAGAAACCCCACGTGCAGTTGACCGCTTGAACGTGCAGTCGTACTTGCACGCGCGCAATTACCGAAATATTTTTCTCAGAATTCGTATTCCTCATCAGAAATCAGACTGTGATAGGTTTGCGAGTGAATCATAGCCGTCGAGTGCTGCTAGCTTTTGTCGACCATACGTGAGGTGCAATGAATTGACGTATCGGCGTTCATCTGACGCCCGACGCTGGGTGGGTCTACGGAGAGACTTTGGAAGCACGAGTTGCCAAGAACGACACTGATGAGCAATCTCCACCACAAATTAATATTATATCCATTTATGTAAAGAAAATTCTTAGTTAATTAGGCTTACTTGGTCATTGATGATGATGACAACAAGCAAATGCTATCGCTGTCTTAGGTTTTGATTTTTTACTTTTGGGGTCTTTGCTTTGACAACAAGCAAATGTTTTCATTATTGAAATATTGATTATCTAATTATCAAAGAAAAAAAAAATAGTTATCTTAGATTTTGATTGTCGGACCAATTTAACTAAAATAAAATATAATCATACGAACTTACGTAACAAAATATCCCTCGAATGCTCAAGTCAATAATAATATAGAATATTTAAGAATGATAAAAAAATAATATTTTTCTTATACATAGTCTAAGATGACGTAAGTAGTTAGGAATCGTTGAATTAAAATAGGAGTTAATTTGCAGAATAATTATAAAAAAATCATGCATCATTATCATTCATCGGATGTTAATTATGGTTTTCGTTAATATTAGCAACAGTAAGCCGCCGTACTGATGCCAATTCAGAACTATCACAGTATGAACATTTGACCATCGTGTGAGGTTTATAAGGTGTATAATATAATGGAATGACCCACGTGGCAGAAGCCCCTTCCCACCAGGATAAGTTCTTTTGTTTGCTACTACGCATAGCTGCCTCGGAGATCATAAAAAAGACATAAAATATGCAGCATGGATTTTCTACCACTAAGATTTCAGCCGAAATCTTTTACCATATATTATTTTGTGATTTGAAAAGAAGACAGAACAGTTTTCTATGTGGGCCAAAGTAAGATACAAAGTTGATTAGACTAGCCAAGTCGATTGGTTATCTTACAGCGACATGTATAATAATTTATACTATTTTCTCAAAATGTTTTGCTTCACAAGGCTCAAATTAATTAGTCAGGACTATATCGACTTGCCACCCATCAGATTGAATCATGCTTTGAGAAATACAAACTTTGAGAAATGTTGTTCAGAGAAGATGCATGAACATGAGAAATGTTCGTCAGATGGTGGCTTGGATTTCCCGGGACTTACTGTCGCAATCTAACAATCCGTGAGTCAATTCCATGACTAGTATGGCAAGAAAGAGACATGCCTTTGTCTATTCATATTACTCGCATGGTGGCTACGCATATGATTAGATGTATGTAAGGTGGACAAATCTTGGGACAAGACGGTTCACATCTGCCTCTCTTTCCTGGAAGATGCAGAAGTGGCATCGTCATACACCGATCTTTTCTCACGTTGGCAATTTGTTGTCATTGTATAAATAGCTGCAGTGGGGTATGAAGAGGCCTCGTGCTCTCCGGCAAAGCCTGTTGAATTGGTGAGAGAAGAAAAGGAAGAGAAGGAGAGAGACAGGGAAGGAAGGAAGGAAGGAAGGGAGGAGGAGTCTCCGGGCAACATGGTGAGAGCACCTTGCTGCGAGAAGATGGGGCTGAAGAGGGGGTCATGGACTCCGGAGGAGGACCAGATTTTAGTAGCTTACATCCGGCAGCACGGTCATGGGAACTGGCGAGCTCTGCCGAAACAAGCCGGTGAGTAAGAAGAAGCATTTGAAGAATGGAGTTTGGTCACTTGCTTTACTGTCTACCGTCTATCCCAACAAATCTTGGAGTAAGTAAGCTTCTCTTCTGTGTTACCTCTCAGGGCTTCTGAGGTGTGGGAAGAGCTGCAGACTCCGGTGGGTGAACTACCTGCGACCTGACATCAAACGAGGCAACTTCACCAAGGAAGAAGAGGAGACGATCATTAGATTGCATGAGGACTACGGGAACAGGTAGCTAGACAAGCTCCCTCCATCATCCATAAGAGAGATCGTCATAGAAAGATTTCTGTGCTTCATCACCAAGATCTCCTGCGGTGATTAATGTTTCTCTTGTCAATAGATGGTCTGCGATTGCCACGAAGCTACCTGGCAGAACTGATAACGAGATCAAGAACGTGTGGCACACCCACTTGAAGAAGCTCGTCAGCCCCAGCATGCCATCCACACCAGTAAAGAAGAAGACGAAAAAGAAGTCATCGGAGCCTATTACAACCATGCCACCGGACACAGGCTCGGAGAACACAGGATGCAGATTTATGAGCGTGTCACCAGAACAATCACCTTGCGACTTCTCATCCTGTGCCACAGACTCATCGACGGAGTCGGGAGAGATCAGCGACGGTGGCAAAGAGGGAAGCTTTTGCTCGGAGAAATTCTCGGAGATTGATGAAAGCTTTTGGTTGGAGGAGTGGTCGATGGATGACCGTGCGGCTTCCGTGAGCTTTACAGGACTAGCGATCCCTCCTTCGCCCTCCATCGGTGAGCAGTTGGACCTGCTCGGTGCATCTGACAGCGGCGACAAGGATTTTTGGCTGCGGGTGTTCATGGGAGCTGGAGATTTGCAGGAACTGTCACAAATCTAGCAGATGATGATTTGCGTGTTAAATTCCTCCGAAATCAACTGTTTCGGCGCAAAATTGCAGATAAAATTCTTTAAAGATTATTTCGTTGGTGGCAAATTGATTGTCCAAGATTAGATAGAGGATATTGCTGCTAGAGACTTGTGTTCCTGTTTTCTTTCGAATGAAAAGAAGGGGCGAAGCAGATAATAGAAATAGCTAAAAGAGGACAGAGAGAGAGAGAGAGAGAGAGAGAGAGAGAGAGAGAGAGAGATGTCATTTTGCTAAAAACAACATAGAATTTGCTATTTCAGAATTCTAAATCTAAAAAAACTTAGAATTTTTTATTGAGTATTTGGAGTATCAATCAAACTCCAAGGCTAGAAGAAATTAATGCAGACAGGATATTGTCCCAATCTAAAAGTTTGAACTAATGATACCAAATTCAATAAAGATAATATCTTTGTTTGGTTTTTAATAATATAAGATTGATTATTATTAGTATTATTTTAGTTTTATCTTTTATCTTACACATGAATATTTTGTAATATCTTCTTAGTTGATTTAGTTTTCACTTAACTCACTGTATCTACTTTATCTTGATGGCTTGGATTATTAAACTTAACTTTAATCAACTTTATTTTTTCTTCAATACTTTATTTAAGGCCACATATAAAATAGGGAAATATATCAAATGATTTTGAAGAATGGTATGTCTCAATAATTATTAAAGGAAGACATGTAGAATAATTATTGAACAAATATTGATTTATCACCATCTTTCTCTCAATCTCAGCTATATTACCATAAGTTATACATATTAAGATCATATCCCATCATAATTTAGTAGGACTTCTGATTTTATTAAGACTCTCCTAATTAATCTTTTTAACATAAAGTGTAATTAATATTGTAATACTCATTTTTCCTATAGTTAGGATAGGGGTATGTATTGCAAGCCTAAGCCTGCCTATCTATGCATGATGGGATCCATCTCCTAGTATGCTTCCATATATAGAACCTAAGGTGTTTTGATTAGTTGTTAGGTTATTATGATGAAAATTATAATAAAAATTAAAACCTTAAAAAGTTATCTCTATCACATATAATTGAATATGTAGCTTCTTATTAGTTGTATAAGGATGAGACAAGATTATTAATTGCAATCTTATCTATTTCTATCATAATTATAGATCTTTCTACATCTTATCTATGATCCATATAGGTTTGAGTAGTTTTGAGGGCTTCGATGAGATATCTCCGCATCATTTAAACCAGCTAAAATAAAAGACAATTCTCTTGAAGGCCTTAATTTCCTCCATGACATTTTGAAGAGACATCTTGAAGATGTGCTAAATTTTGGTGGATTAGTGGCGTATTAGTGGGGCTCAAATCTTATAGTAAGCCAACAAAAGCATGATTAACTTCTATTTCCATCTCTTGATGACATGACAATCTTTTTTATAGGCAGCTACAACGCATTCTAAAGAAAAATAGTGGTCAAAGTGCGACTCAAATGGAAGCTTAACTTTTCATGTGAGCTATACTTTACTCGATGATATATTTCGAAGGATAGTGATCAATGCAAACCACTTACTTCCTTGCTTTGATTATTATTTTTCTCTTGCTTGTTAAAACGAAAAGTAGTGTTCTTTGATAAAGTAGTAATAGAACTACCTAAATCCATCCTATTGACACGTAGGTCACAGCTTTTTTTAGCTTCTAAAAATGCTTAAATTGATTCATTTATTTAAATAAAATTATCTTGCTTGGTATTAAGAGTATTGGGTGCAACAAATTGTTCATTTCTTTTTTTAAATTATTTTATAATTATGATAAGAGGAGACGTAGAGGAATACTTAAGAAAATTTTAATATAAACTATAAATAAAATTTTAATATTTTTTATTTAACTGAATATATAATTTTTGATAGATGTTAACGAAGATAAAAGATACATATAATCCATCCCAAAAGTTGAAACTGTATAGAAATGATATGTTTTAAATACGAGATAGTGATTGTAAAAAAGAATAGTGGTAGTGTCAAAAATAGTATCTATTTTTTCATATAGAATTGATGATTTCTCAAAATTTTAAATACACATGTCAGTGACATCCAAATAAGCTCAACTTAATTTGAGTCCATTTGTATAAGAAATCTAACATGGTGAAAAAGATGGCTCAATTTCCGTCAAATGATCAACTTATAAAAAAACTAAGGTAAAGGGAGGGATGGGGATGGTGTCCGACTTAATCCCTCCGATGCTTAAATTAATTTTGAGGTAAAAAAATAAGAGTTTCTAGTAAAATAATAACTAACCTTAATAACAATAAGTTGATGGGCTTAGACTAATAAAATCTTCTATGACATAGGTAAAAATATTTTTTTAATTTTTTTTATAGCTGCATTATTGGTTGGGGTCTATTCTCTTTTGTTAACTATGTTGCTATATGTCGAGCTATGATTGAGGATAAATATCTCCTCCATCAATAATTATATAATTTCATAGTTAAGGAATAGAAGATATTATTTCATGTTTGAATAAAAAAGTGAACGATTAGTTAATTCTAAGAGCATAGTGAAAGTTCTAAGGGGGTAGAAATGATGTCCGACTTAGTCCTCCCAACGCTTAAATTAGTTTTGAGGTAAAAAAAAGAGAATTTCTAGTAAAATGATAACTTACCTTAATAATAATAGGTTGATAAGCTTTTGGCCCAAGAAAATATTCTATGATATAGATAAAAATATTATTTTAAATTTTTTTTAGCCAATCTTGTATATCTGAATTATGCTGGGGTCTACTCTTTTTTGTTGACTATATTGCTATATGTCGATTGAGAACAAATATCTCCTTCATCAACAATTATATAATTTCATAAAAAAGGAATAAAAGATGTGATTCCATATTTGAATAAAAAAGTAAATGATTAGTTAATTCTAAGGGCATAATGAAAGTTCTAAGAGGTTGTGGGGAGGGTATTGGATTTATTTCTCCCGATGCTTAAATTAGTTTTGAGGTAAAAAACGAGAGTTTCTAGTAAAATGAAAACTAATCTCAATAATAATAATAGGTTGATGGGCTTTTATGGTTGGCTTGCACTAAGGAAATATTTTATGATATATATATATATATAATTTTTTTTAGCCTATCTTGTATAGTTGTATTATTGGCTGGGGTTCCACTCTCTTTTGTTGACTATGTTGCTATATGTCAAGTTATGATTGAGGATAAATATCTCTTCTATCAATAATTATATAATTCCATAATAAATAAATAGAAGATACTATTTCATATTTAAATAAAAAAGTGAACGACTAGTTAATTCTAAGGGTGTAATGAAAGTTATAGGGGGTGGGAAGGGTGTTCGACTTAGTTCTCCCGATACTTAAATTAGTTTTAAGGTAAAAAATGAGAGTTTCTAATAAAATGATAACTAATCTCAATAACAATACGTGGATGAGCTTTTATGGTGGGCTTGGCCCAAGAAAATATTCTATGATATAGATAAAGATATTTTTTAAAAAAAAATTAGCCTATCTTGTATAGCTGCATTATTAGTTGGGGTCCACTCTCTTTTGCTGACTATGCTGCAGCTTTGATTGAGGATAAAATCTCCTCCATCAATAATTATATAATTTCACCATAAAAGAATAGAAGATATTGTTCTATGTTTGAATAAAAAAGTGAACGATTAGTTAATTCTAACGATATAATGAAAATTCTAAGGGGGTATGGGGAGGGTGTCGGACTTAGTTCTCTTGATGCTTAAATTAGTTTTGAGGTTAAAAATGAGAGTTTATAATAAAATGACAACTAACCCCAATAACAATTGATTGATGGGCTTTTATGGTGGGCTTGGCCTAAGGAAATATTTTATGATATAGGTCAAAATATTTTTTTAAAATTTTTTATATAACTGCATTATTGGTTGGGGTCCACTCTCTTTTGCTAACTATGTTGCTGTTTGTCCTAATATGATTGAGGATAAATATCTCCTCCATCAATAATTATATAATTCCATAATAAATGAATAGAAAATACTATTCGATGTTTGAATAAAAGAGTGAACAACTAGTTAATTTTAAGGGCGTAATGAAAATTCTGAGAGGGTATAGGGAGGGTGTTCGACTCAGTCTTCCTGATACTTAAATTAGTTTCGAAGTAAAAAAATGAGAGTTTCTAATAAAATGATAACTAACCTCAATAACAATTGGTTGATGGACTTTTATGGTGGGCTTGGCCCAAGAAAATATTCTATGATATAGCTAAAAATATTATTTTAAAATTTTTTGGCCATTCTTGTATAGCTGAATTATTGGCTGGAGTCTACTCTCTTTTGTTGACTATATTGCTATATGTCAATTGAGGACAAATATCTCCTCCATCAACAATTATATAATTTCATAACAAAGGAATAAAAGATGTGATTCCATATTTGAATAAAAAAGTGAATGATTAGTTAATTCTAAGGGCATAATGAAAGTTCTAAGGGGTTGTGGGGAGGGTATTGGACTTAGTTCTCCCGATGCTTAAATTAGTTTTGAGATAAAAAACGAGAGTTTCTAGTAAAATGAAAACTAGTCTCAATAACAATAGGTTGATGGGCTTTTATCGTTGGCTTGGCCTAAGAAAATATTTTATGATATACATAAAAATATTTTTTTTAAATTTTTTTAGCCTATCTTGTATAGTTGCATTATTGGCTGTGGTCCACTCTCTTTTGCTGACTATGCTGCTATATGTCAAGTTATGATTGAGGATAAATATCTATTCCATCAATAATTATATAATTCCATAATAAATAAATTGAAGATACTATTCAATGTTTGAATAAAAAGGTGAATGACTAGTTAATTCTAAGGGTGTAATGAAAGTTCTAAGGGGTGGGAAGGGTGTTCGACTTAGTCCTCTCGATACTTAAATTAGTTTTGAGGTAAAAAATAAGAGTTTCTAATAAAATGATAACTAACCACAATAACAATAGGTGGATGAGCTTTTATGGTGGGCTTGGCCCAAGAAAATATTCTATGATATAGATAAAGATATTTTTTTAAAAAAATTAGCCTATCTTGTATAGCTGCATTATTGGTTGGGGTCCACTCTCTTTTGCTGACTATGCTGTAATATGTCGAGCTTTGATTGAGGATAAAATCTCCTCCATCAATAATTATATAATTTCACAACAAAAGAATAGAAGATATTATTCTATGTTTGAATAAAAAAGTGAACGATTAGTTAACTCTAAGGGCATAATGAAAATTCTAAGTGGGCATGGGGAGAGTGTCGGACTTGGTCTTCTCGATGCTTAAATTAGTTTTGAGGTAAAAAATGAGAGTTTATAATAAAATGATAACTAACCCCAATAACAATTAGTTGATGGGCTTTTATGGTGGGCTTGGCCTAAGGAAATATTTTATGATATAGGTCAAAATATTTTTTTAAAATTTTTTAACCTATCTTGTATAACTGCATTATTGGTTGGGGTCCACTCTTTTTTGTTGACTATGTTGCGTCGAAATATGATTAAGGATAAATATCTTCTCCATTAATAATTATATAATTCTATAATAAATAAATAGAAGATATTATTCTATGTTTAAATAAAAAGGTGAATGAATAGTTAATTCTAAGGGTGTAATGAAAATTCTGAGGGGGTATGGGGAGGGTGTTCGATTTAGTCCTCCCGATGCTTAAATTAGTTTTAAAATAAAAAAATAAAAGTTTCTAATAAAATGATAACTAACCTCAATAACAATAGGTGGATGGGTTTTTATGGTGGGCTTGGCCGAAGAAAATATTCTATGATATAGGTAAAAATATTTTAAAAATTTTTTTTAGGCTATCTTGTATAGCTACATTATTGGCTGGGGGTTCCCTCTCGTTTGCTGACTTTGCTACTCTATGTCGAGCTATGATTGAGGATAAAATCTCCTCCATCAATAATTATATAATTTCACAACAAAAGAATAGAAAATATTGTTCTATGTTTGAATAAAAAAGTGAACAATTAGTTAATTCTAAGGGCATAATGAAAATTCTAAGGGGGTATGGGAAGGGTGTCGGACTTAGTGCTCTCGATGCTTAAATTAGTTTTGATATAAAAAAATGAGAGTTTCTAATAAAATGATATCTAACCTCAATAACAATTAGTTGATGGACTTTTATGGTGGGCTTGGCCCAAGAAAATATTTTATGATATAGGTAAAAATATTTTTTAAAATTTTTTTAGCCTATCTTGTATAGCTGCATTATTGGGTGGGGTCCACTCTCTTTTGCAAGGATAAATATCTCCTCCATCAATAATTACATAATTTCATAACAAAAGAATATAAGATATTGTTCTATGTTTAAATAAAAAAGTAAACGATTAGTTAATTCTAAGGACATAATAAAAGTTTTAGTTAGTTTAATTTATAAAGATTTTGATAGTTTATCGTAATATCCATACTCGAATCCTATTTTCGTCATTTATTATTTATAAAATATTCTAAGATCACGATAAAAGCTCATAGTACACTCATGAGTATGACTATGGTTCGGTTCAAACCAGAACCAAACCTGCAAATGGCCTATTTCAAATAGAATCAAAATCGATAATTCTGGTTCCAAACAAACGTTTTGGCTCCAAATATACTAAATACAATAAAAATAGAAATTTACACAAGGGTTTATGATATAGTGGTTAAATTTTAAAATTTAAAGTGGGTTTAAATTTCGATAGAGTCATTTAGTTTGATTAAAATTTTATTATTTAACTCTTTTTTATATCATTTTTTTTATCATTGCACTCAGTATAATTGTTTATTTATTTTAATTTTTTTTAAAATAAAATTATATATATTTTCATATTTTAAATTAAATTAAATTTATAAAAATAAAATTATAATTCGATAGTTTGTTTTTGATTATTGATTTAAGAAATCAGAAGCGATAGTTTTAGAACCTCGATCAAGGTTACCCATGAGTTCTAAGGCAAAGCTCCTTCATGTAATTTGGAAATATTCTTATTGAATGATATTTTCTAAATTCAAGCATTTAACTCCCAAAAATATCGTGAAGATCTATGCGAGGCGGTCGAAATTGAAATGTCAAGAGTGGAGTTGTCATGGGATGACAATAGATGCAGTGATGGGAAGTGGAATAGGCAAGAATGGGTTATCATTCTCCGGTCGGACATGGTTGGCAGGTCGGCACCCATCACCTAATCGACTCGACGTATCCTGCAATTGGCCATCTAAGAGTAATCCTTAGGATTTAATTCTATAAATATATATTAAATCTTAAAAATTTATAATGGAAGATACTTTTAGTGCTCTTAGAAAATAAATATTTCTTATTAGATGTAGAGAGGTTTGAGATAAAAATTCTTCAAATTTATATGAGATAATATATAAGCGTCTTGAGTTTGAGTTAAGAATGATTTCTTATATTAGCTTTTCTAAGTAAATGAATTTGCTTTTTCTCTACGGACGCATGTTAGTATGTTAATGTTATCGAACCAAGTAAAATCTTGAGTTAGTTTATATATATATCACTAATTTGGATGGACTCTTTAATTCTTCTCTATTAGAAGTAAAACCAATGAAAGAGACTTCGTTAAACGAACGAGTGCTTCTACATAGCTTACGGTAGTCCGTCAACCTCCCTTCATAGAAAAGTTGAGAAGATTATGAGAAACAAAGGGGTGTGAGAACACGAAAGAGAAGAGAGAAGAAGAAGAGGAGGAGGAGGGGAATACAAACATGAAGAAAAAAAAGGAAGAATAAAGAAATAAGAGGAGAAAGAGGAATTGAGATTTGGCGCACAGATAAGAGAAGAAAGAAAGTGAAAAAGGAGAAGAAAAAGGGGAGAAAAATAAAGGAAAAATAAAAAAATATTGAAGATTCAGTTTTATAAAAATTCAATTTAGATCAAACCCAATAAAGTGTAGTAAGTATAGTTTTGAGTTCTCTTGCTTTCATTAATTAGATTTATATATTGGATTATAAACTGACCAATCATGATGTTTTTGGTTAACTTGACATTTGATTAGTGAAGAAAATGAAAGAAGAAATAAATGATTGTTTTGAAAATAAAAAGAAAAGGAATAATCAGAATTATATGTTTATATCGAGGATATGCAATCTATTCGATAACTCCTTTCTAATCTATTTTTGAAAGTATTAATGTGTATGTTTGGAACTAATAAATACATATGATTTATATGAATTACAAGTCTTTATTATTTAAAAGCATTATAAAAGAATTTATATGTTGATGATTTAAAAAAGCATTTGATTTGAATAATTATTTATTATATTATAAGTCTTTATTAATTTATATTATCTAGTTTATATGAAGATGTATGTTTAGTATTATATTTGAAATTAAAAAAAATTGAGTGTTGTTAGTTTTAAATGATATATAATTACATTGGAAATGATATGCAAAAAATGATTTGTTTGAACCCCTAGTTTTATAAAAATAATTAATATATTATTTTTCATGATAAGATAGTCATTTAGTTAGTATGGCTATGATGTATACGTGACTAATGAGAGTTATATACTAGTTATATGTTTCATAAACTAGTTTTTTTTTGGGCTTTGACAATAAGATATGCATTACCTATACAATGGGGTTAAAACACAATTTCAAGCTTTGTCATGAGGATATAATGTGGTTATAGCCATTAATATTGCTATGACTTTTATTCCAACATGTACAACTTAACTGTGTTCGATAATATAATATTATTTAACTTTTGTTAAGGTATATTAAATATATAATTGAATTCTAATCAAAGTTATCAATAGAAAAGAAGTCTATTTATGTTAGGAAACCTTAGAAGATAGATCTTGATCATAGAGACACTTCTAATTATTTATTTTAATATCTTATATTATCACCTGTCTATTGACAGAACCTCTTAAAGATCTACACATGATAGAGACTCTTCTAGTCTCCCTAGTAAGTCCCTCCACATCATAGAGATTTTTATCTTATCTCCCTTATAAGTACCTCCATATCATATTTCTCATATATAAAACATATGCATCATATTTCTCTTATCTATGATATTTGATTTTAATGTTGACATTAAAATTTTTACATGATAATTTTATTTTTTATAATTAGTATAAAGGACATATCATTAAAATTTAAATTATTATAAATCCTTATAAAATCTAGATCCATTGCATTACATCTATTTTGATTATATCATATTATTGTTTTCATTTTGCACCATATGATCTCTGTCTCTCACCAATCTCAAAGGCTCTATATATATTCGGACTATGCTTGAGTCTCTCCTTCATTTGTTCACCTACTTATGGAGGTTTTCTTACTCTCACAATGGGTTGCCACTGTGGAACACCGTGGGACTCTAACTACTTGTTTGGTTGAGACTCATGGATTTACCGTTGGTGATGTTGTCTAAGGTGATCGCTATGGACAGTGGATATTGCCATGGTCAACGTTTTGGTTGGACCGTAGAGCGACAATGCAAATCTAGAGGTGACGTAGTTGAGGGCCATGGGCACAGCAGAGTTGCCCATAGTTGTGGTTTTGGGCTATGAGCATATTATGATCGCTTATGTCTCGGTCTTTTGTGGAGTTCCCCGTAGTTGCTTGAGATCATTGCATCGGTAGTAATATACTGGTTAGCTCTTTGAAGTACCTCAAGCACTACTATTAGTGTTTTTTCTACCAATGACCATAAGAGGCAGAAGGGTTTTAATCCTAAAAGGATTGAATCATAAGCAAGGGATGGACATTGACCATGTCTTGAATCTCATTGGTGACTCGGTTGATGAAGTTCGTAAGTGTCTCCTCCTTATCTTATCTTAATCCTAGAAGCATCATTGTCGTGGGCCTCGGGCGCACATTTATGAGGAAGTGGAGTTTGAACTCCTCTAGTTGAGTAAAAGAACTGATAGAAAATAGTTTTAGATAAGCATGCCACTTTCTTGTTGAACATCTTAAGGTAGTTGGGAAGGCACAACACATTTGGGCGTTTGAGGTGTCTTACAATGACATCTGAGTCCATAAGGCAATGATATGCTCCTCTCAATCAGTAGCATCATCAAAGATTTCCAATGATAGAAGGAAAAAAATTGTGGGAATCAGCTCTTCTAGTATGTTCTGAATAAATGAGGATCAACCCAACATGGAGTCAATATACCCCTCACTCCTAGATTGGTGGAAGTCATGACACATTTCTTCTAGGCATCGATTCATTTATTATAGTTGAATCCTTAAAGAATTAGTCATTGTGTCGGTCGAGTGGGTCTCAAACTCAAGTGGAGCAGAGCAATAGTGGGGTAGCCTACTGAATTTTGCATTTGGAGAGTGGGGAGACCTCTCAACTGGTGGTTCGATAGATCATAGATGCTTGAGGGGGCCTAGCAATTCGTTGAGTAAAAGGATGACAATGGACGTTGACATTAGTGGTTGTGGAACCGTTATCGGTGGTTGAGATAATAGTGTCACTTATTGACCTGATCATGGCAAGAGTAGGGCGACCGCTTGTATTACGTTAACTAATGCTTGCATTTGTTGGTTAAGATTCAAGAACGCCTCAGTAGGAACAAGGAGATGGTCAGCCAACACTCGTGGAGATAAAGGTCTAGGGTTATTAAGCGAATGTCAGTGCTATAGTGGTCCTTCGACGAGGTGGATGCATCTATATAGAGGAAAGGTGGTTGCTACCCGATCTAAGTGAAAGCATCATGGGTTAGAGGCAATGCCTCACCCTAATGTTTGTGGACAAGGCTAGCTCGCAAATGCTCCTATGATATCGAGTCTCCTTCTAGCATCAAACTTTAAGGAAAAAATATCATTAATGCCTATATTAGCATGACATAGCATTGATCCATATGCGAGGAGCCGTCTGAGATAGAGTGGGGTTTCTCCAATCTCATTCCTACACAAAGATTGAGGTCAGGAGAGGTTTCTCGAGCTAATCCTTCCGATGCTCAAGTTAGTTCTTAGTTACATCTTTTCTCCTCTCCTTTTTTGTTTCTCTCCTAATATGGAGCTAACGATATATTTTTATACTAATATAAAAAAAAATATCTTGTGAAGATCTTCTAGAGAATGCAATTTGTAACTGACCCGAATTACCTCTTGAACTTCCTTAAATATTTCTACGAATATTCTATAGGAAAGTCGGTTCATAATTGACTTGAATTGTCTTATGATTTTTTGAGAATATTTCTATCAATATTCCATGGGAGAATTAGTTCATAACCGATCCGAACCGTTTTATGATCTTTTAGGAATATTCATTTTAATATTTTGTAAATGAGGTACCTCGATAACATGGTAATTGATTCGAACTATCTTTTAGGCTTCAATCTTTTTGGACAAGAGAGCGATGGTTTAACATAATATTAATATGACGAATGATGACTAGTTGATTTTATATATTTTTTAAAATATATGATTTTCTTAAAAAATCGTCACATGGACAAAACAACATCAAAGTTGGAAACAAAATAGATTGCTGCTGGCTCACTCAGAGAAGATTATACATACAATGAACAAGTGAAAGGAATCACACACGCACCAACAAGCTCCTCATAATGGTGATCATAGAACTTTACGTCCTTGAATACTTTGAACCACAATGGGTTGGCTAACATTTTTCGGAGATAACCCATGACGAATTGCCCATCGGTTGGCACAAAATGGAAGCCAGATGAGTTGCTCAACGGTTGGCACCTTCATCGATACAGTAAAATATTTATACTTCTTTGATTTGAAAAACAATAAATATTTTATAAATAATAATAATAATAATAATAATAATAATAATAATAATAAGTCTCAATTATTTAGAATAGACTATATAAATATTTTATCATTATTAAGAATGGGTTAAGATCTATATTAATAGATCTTTTATTATCATTAAGAATAGGCTAAGATCTATGTTCATGACATCTAATATGGTTTTATGCTAGTTGCTAGTGACATAACATGATCTTTCATCTTTTACATCTAGACTTGAGATCGTCATAAGTAGTGTTTCAATAAACCTTAAATAATATAACTTATTTCATAAACTAAACCTCGGAGAAGAAATGCACCTAAATGATTCACTGCGGCACGCCATTCACAGCCTCGACCTTAATCTTTCCCAATGATTTTTCATATATTAAAGTGCGCATGTCACTCTTTTTGTCTAACATTTAAATTAGAAAATTGATGAAAAAAGCAAACTTGCAATTGTAGTAAATTAATATTTGAAGCAATGGGAATTAGAAACTTGATGAAAAAATGGCAATTTGCAACTGTAGTAAATAAATGCTAAAAGCAACAGAGGCATTTCAGTCCTTACGCTCACCTCCTCCTGCAATCCAACCAAAGGAAATAAACGAACAAAAGGAATCGTGAGGATTGAAGTCCACCTCCAATCCACCTTGTTTCTCTTTTGGTTTGTCATATCACAAGCTCAAAACAGGACACAACTCTTATCTGAACCAAGAAAATTGATCTGAAAACATATTGGCGGAATGTGTCGTCTTAATCCATTCAACGAAAGAGTCTCCTATAGGTTTAAGAATGTATAGCTTAACGATGATGAAGCAATCTAATCCAATCATACAGTATTTTTTTAGGATGATATATATCAAATTTGACCATAAAATTTTTTTTGACGGTGATACAATCTAACCCAACCATAAAATATCTTCTAATGCAACCAAATCTGATTATAAAACATTCCTACGATGATACGATCGAACCTGATCATAAAACATAAAGAATCAAGCTTGAACCTCAATGCATCGAAGCCAAGAAACCTAGCAAAAAAAATCACTCGATAACGAGTGACACGATCGATAACCTCCTAAATGAAATATTATATCTCGATCCTTTTGACGTGTCACGATGATGAGGCAAATGGTTAAGGAGGCATGACACATAACATATATGTGGTGGATATGTCAACAAAGACCCAATGTCATGAGGTAGGTAATATGATATCAATCGGAAGCCCGCAATGTATGATCCCATAACTCATTTATATAATTCATATAACTATTTTTGATATTTATTGTGATCTTCGTATAGAATACCCCTAAGAGTATTACTAATATTAATTGACATCATCAATGATAAGTTGTTAATTGTTTTTTCTAAAAAGAAGACTTATATTACTTGAAAAATGTGAGCACAACCAATGCTAGAAGATTAACACACAAAAAAAGTAACAAGAGGATCCGACCTCTTAACAAAAAAGACTCTTTAATTGATTGAGCAAAACTATCCAACCACTCTATAAATCGATCGCCTTCTCTAAAATTATGAACAACTTTAGAATTTTGGAAGAAGTCCAGTGCAATTTTAACATTTCTGACCACGTTAATCAAATTCTAGTGCAGGTTTAATTCTCTGGTGAAAATTTGTGCAACCTCAATAGAATCTGTTTCAATTTCAATAAATTGCACCCCCTCCTCAGCAGCTAATCGAAGCCCTTCAAGCACAACAATTATCTTCATATAAAGACAACCCTTATCCGCTAAAAATCTACAACTTGCAAAAATATAGAGACCAACATCATTCCTTATCAAAACATGCATCCCCAAAGTTAGAATCCATACAAAAATATTTAGTTTATGTCATTTCCACACACAATAATATAAGTAGGAGGACAATAATACGGTGCCTTTGGGAGGAGACTAGATAGGATCAACAACAACAATAAATGCCACCACCTTACCCATAACTTCATAAGGGGCAACTTTATTGTCGTTAAATAAGACATCATTATGGGTCTTTCAAATCAACCAAGAGGCATACGCAATAATAACTCAAGGGTTAAGCAAAAATATTTATTCAGATATATTCCTTCCTTTCCTAAGCCAAACACCAGTATTGTATCGATAGTAGAACCTAAAGGAAATATCAATCAGTGTTTCAGGAGAGAAAACACTGAATGGGTAAATAAGCAACTAAAAAACATATGAGAAAGCAAACATGGTTTCTCATTTGTAAGGCCAAGGTTAGCAATATATTGGGATGTCGGCAGCCTACCAGGGAGCAACTTCCAGTAGAAACAAGGAATGATATGTATTTTCTATAAACTAGGCCAAAACGTAGGTTATACATGATCAAGGACATACTTAGGGGTTAAAGAGTTATACGCAACGCTGTTATTGATTGTCCTTTTAAATCAGGAGTCTGCACTTATTTATCATCATTAATCGATATTCAAAATCATATCCAATGGAAAATTCATTTATACGATCTATATTAATAAATGTATGTTTAAAAGCCATCAGCACATTGAAAATCCAATTGTAATTTAAAATATTAATCAAAAGCCCATCAGCAATAACAAAGGAGAAACCATAATGGAGTATATAAAAACAATCTGCATGATCAACTGGCATTAGGCATATAACCGAGGAGAAATCAAACCATATTTAACATAAATAATTTTACACCAAATACTATAGGTTAGGATCACACTAAGATAGGTTGAATTAGAATAATATTATTTTTAATCGATTTTAAAATTCTATCGATAAATCAATACATTTCAAAAATTAGATTCATCAAGTTAAAGTTACTTAATAACACTAACTTATAAAGGATAAGTAAAAAGAGAAAAATCAATTTATAGTGCTTTGATCTTTTCGACTTATTTCTAATCTCAAATTCCTCTTTCCTCGATGTCATTAGCTTTCACTATCTATCTTATTTCCAACGAGTAAAGATCAACTACTTTTATTATAATTGTTTCTTTTTTTTAATTTATGAGATAACCTTCATATTCTTTTTTTACAAGAGATCTCTCACCTTCAATAATTTAGAATTTCAACTAAACTAAAGAGGAGGAGGAAACTTAAACTACACTCAAAATGAAAGCGTACAATACTTCACTAGCTCAAGAATGGATACTCCAACAATCAAGCTAAAATAAGATATTTATAGGCTTCAGGAATGGAGTAAAAAAATTAAATCTTCAAAAATTTTCAGATATGAACTATATTACCATTGACACTGAACAATACTACTATCAAAACTTTTGATGCCATAAATATGGACTCTGTCAGTACTAACATCGTAAAATTTAAATTCTAAAAAATGGATGATACTCACTACTTTAGGTAGTAGTATCATAAAAAAAGGTTAACAATACATAAATAGTATCTGTCGATTGACTTAGGCGATACTATTGCTTGAGTTTGATAATATCACTACTTAGGCCTAATTTAACCCACTGATTTAATCTTTTAATAAGCCTAATTGGCCTTGATTCAAGCCCAATCGTCTTTTTTATAAGTTAACTTTGTTTTAGCCCAATATCAACCCAAATTGGTACAAAATGATATTGATTAAGATCTTGATAAATCAACCACTCATCTAGCACATCTTTGAAGTTTTTGACACATTGTCCACTTTTCTAGTATATTATTCGATCTTTCGATACTCCGTTTTGAACCTTTGATATATCATTTCTTTCAACATATCGCTCATTCTATTGACATATTAATTTTTTAACGATATTTGATCTTCTATTATAATATCTTATCCTTCCAACATGATTAGTTTAAAGTTCGATCACCGACGTATCGATCAATCTTCACGTTCAATTTTCAATATGATAATTTTTTGACATGACTCTTTTGCTCAATGATTAATCCATCGATTGCCTGTTTCTATAATCGATATATTTTTCCTGTATCGTTTATTTCAAAAGTATATTAGTCTTATAAATTTATTACTTAATTTTATATCAAAATATAGAACTCAACGCTATCAAATTGACTCAAGTAATCGTGGATGTTTTTTCGGAACGTAACGCAGTGGTCGTCAAAGCAAGATTTTGAATTCCAAAACCACCACTCTTTTAGCACAGTCACAGTGTCCCAAAAGAGAAGATGTAACCCATGATTAGTAGGACCATTCTACCATAAAAAGTCCATAGACATTTTATTAATACTTTGTACGATAGATCTACATTTCTAAGAAATAGCTAACATGTGAACAGGGAAGTCATAAGAAGTTATTTAATTAGTGTAGCATGATCAACTTGAGAAAAAACAAATTGCCAAGAACTAAGCCTTTGTGGAATAGTTTGAATTCCAGAATCAAAAATAGAAATCAACAAACGATGAGGAGAAATCATAGTGCCAAAAAAAAAACCCTTTTAATATTGAAAAAACTATAAATAGAAGCCTTTCTATGTTGATTGGTGTGACACGAAAAGAAAACATTAGATTTTACAAGATTCATTCTCTAGTTAGTAAGAGCTTCATAAATTAAAAAAAAATTAACAATGGTTTTGGAACACTTTTTATTGACCCTAAAATACAGAAAAATATCATCAATATACATCATGTGGGTGAGTTTGTCCTTATGCTTGAAAGGTTCTCATCCCAAATTGCATCGGTAAGAAAATGGGATAAAAATTGCATCATAAGGAGAAATAGGTAAGGTGATAAGGGGTCACCTTGCCTAATACCTCTTCTGATTTTGGAAAAATGAGATGGTTCCCAATTAATTAAGCATACATACTCAAGATAGGACACACAAGCATAAATCTAGGAAAGAAAAATCTTAGAAAAATTAAAAGCACACAAAGCATTGGTAATGACATCCTAAGACTATCATAAGTTTTCTCCAAATCCACTTTAATGCTAATAAAAGAATTTTTGCCCTTGGATTTGTATAAGAAATGAGCCATCCACTAAAACATAATCCTAAATACTTCGTTTCTGAAGGAAAAAAAACTGCTTTATGACTATTAAATTAGACAAAAAAATCTTAAGTCTATTATTAGCAAGCATTTTGGCCAAGATATGATAAATAATATTACACAGGGATATAGGTCAAAATTCTTGAATAGCACTTGGATTCATGCAGTTTAGAAGTAGAATGAAAACAATTAAAAGAGAGTCAGATAGCAACAGAGAGACAGCATTCCAACAACCTCTATAAATTCAATCATAAAAACCTCTATTAATCCTACATGTGAAGTGGATGAAATTAAGATTGACTTATAATAATCTGATGAGTGTATTATTATTAATTTTAACTTAAATATTTTGATCAATGGTTTAGATCAAACAAAGTTGATAGATTAATTAGCCCATCGGACTTAGGTCATGACATTTGATATCAAAAATAAACTATAATCTAGTATTTGAGACATCAAGCCTTTCACTATGAGAGATTATAATACCCCGGATTAATTATTACTATCAATTATAGTGAAAAATGACTATACATGAAAGAAAGAGGAAATGACATGATTGTAATAATTGCCACGAAAGAAAGAGGAAATGACAAGATTGAAGTTTAATTGCCCAAGAATTACCTTGAAATAATTATGTAAACAAGTCAATTGCTTCCCCTCCTTAGTTGTTTAGACCCAAGTTGGTCTCTTTGTATTTGAGGAGAAAAATAGATTATTGAATTTTAATGAGCTCCCCAAAGCGGGTCCTAAGTTTTTTCAGATTATGAGAAAAAGGAGAGAGTAGGTGTGGCAAGACAAATGTTATTTGGACCAAACATCATGCAACTCCATAGTTATGGAAGCAAAATATTTTAGTATGATTAGAGAGACCTTTGACAGAGAGCAGGAGAGGGCAGCAATCGAAACAGACACATACCAAATTACCAAAATCTAACAAGAATTACCAAAATTCCTATTCAATCTAACCCAAACCTATGTGACATATATTTTAGATGATAGCTTTTGTTTACCTTCCTTTACAAAATAAGAAGAAATGGATAATAGTAGCATAAGCATAGTGGGCTGAAATGAATGGAATGGAGTAAGGCGTACTGATTTCATAACTAAATTACTAATTCTCTTATTATAAACAGTGATACTATTTTTAATAGACGGTTTATTTCATATTATTACTAATTATTTCATATTATACTGATATTATTTTATTTCACATTATTACTAATTCTATTATTAATCGTGAACATGAGATGGTTTATTTCATAAACTGAAACTGGATGGACAACTTGGCAAATGCAACCTCCAAGAGGACATCCACCTGCAGCACCGCTGTTCATCAGAAAACGTAGAACGTTCCTCCACCTTAATATTGCCCGGTAATTTTTCGTATATTAAAGAGCACGAGTAACACTTTTGTCTACTCATTTAAATTAGAAAAACTAACGAGTTGTAAATAAATACTAAAAGCAATTGAGTCATTACATTCTCACCTCCTGCAATCCAAACAAAGGTGATGGATGAGCCAAAGGAATTGTGAGGATTGAAGTCCACCTCCATCTTGCTTCTCTTTTTGTTGTCACATCAAATCATGACGTGACCTCCTGTCTGAACCAAAAACAAAAGAAAATTCTGAAAACAGTGGTTGCAGATATACCTACGTCGAAGCCTGTTTTACTTCTTATCGTCGATACAATTTGACCCAGCTTGTTTATTGAATGGATTATTTGATTGGTTGAGTTAAATCCTATACGATTTACAGAAGAACACTTAAATCCTGCATTTTGGACAGGGTGGTTGTGGGTAGAAACCTAAGGAACAAGAACAAACGATTAAGTTTGCCGACGACTTCAAAATCTTCAAGAAAAAGAATTTGTTCTTTAAAAGTCATGACACATCCAAGTCATAATAGATTAGTAGTACGCTCATCGTTAAATCCCAAAGTAAGCCAAAGCAGCTGAACGATTAGCAGGCTAATGAAATATGTTAATCAATCATCACAAGTGACCTTTTGCATAAATTGTTGATTCATTGGTGTAAGTATAGCAAAAAAATTGGCCCTTACAAATTTGAAGGAAAGTGATTCTATTATTGTCATGACCCGAGTATTAACTGGCTAATCAACTTCGTTTGGTTTAAATCACCGATCAAAATGCTTAAGCTGAAGTTGATAATAGTACACTCATCATCGACTAAAATGCTTAAGCTGAAGTTGATAATAGTACACTCATCAGACATTTATAAGTCAATCTTAATCCTGCCCATCACCATGCCCAAATGCTAGGTCGGCTCTGATACCAAATGTTATGACCCGAGCCTGATGGGCTAACTAGCCTATCAACTTCGTTTGGTCTAAACCACCGATCAAAATGCTTAAGCTAAAGTTGATAGTAATACATTCATTAGACCCTTATAAGTCAATCTTAATCCTGCCCACTTTCGATGTGAGACTAATCAGAGATGTTACAATTATTATGCAATGGTGTTTAACATTAAACACCGAAGAAAATAAAATATCACTCGCTATAATTATTATTTTCGATCAATCAGTGTATTAGAGACGCCATATCAACTATCAAAGATTAAAAAAAAATAGTACTTGTTGGGCATTTTACATTAGCAAATCATGTTTTACAAAATATGTTTTCATTAAATTGATAGTTACAACAATCAAATTATATAAAACAGTCTTCTTAGGCATAACAAGAGAAAAAAAAAAAGAAATTAAACAAATTTATGAGCTTTACACGCTCATGAACACATACCAACTTGATTGTCAAAGGGGTTTTACTAAACAAACTTTCTCTATAGTCTTTTGCATTAAGCAGAGCATGAGATATGATCATCTTTGGACCTTAAACTAATATGAGACAAGAGATAACAGATATAAGCATTTCTCATTTTGAAAAAGAATTTTATTCGTCCAAGCCATGAATATTTAGCAACTCTACTCTTTTAGATACGATAGCACTCGAAACACAGGCTAAGTGGAGTCAATTTGCTAAGTCGATAACAAAGTTTGATCGTCTCAGGAAAACTGAACAGACCCCCTTACAAACTTTCCCATTAACTATTAGCCTCGGCCAAGGGGTACCTCACTTGGAGTACTTAACACAATATTGGATCCACACTACTAACAATGGGTCCCAAGCGATTGTGGATTCCCTTTCCCAATAAAAAATCTAGCTTGAGTTATAATCTCTGCTGAGCCTCACTCAACTAGTCCAAGCCTTGATTAGGATAATACAGACCATCATCCCCCTTCTCTCATAATTAATAAAATTGGCAGTAAAACAAAATCCAACTACTCATCAATCAAACGAAAGTTCTTCAACCGAGGCTACTACCTCAGGCAATTCTAGGTGGAGTCAATTTTGTAAAGTTAAGTTGATGAACTAATAGAGGAATGATACGTGGTTGACACTTACCCACCACAAGGCCAAGCCTTACCTACCATGTAACCAATACCTAAGTGCTACATGACCGAAACCGACCTATTAGATAGTTGACACACTACATGTGATCGATACCGATTACGTAGTCCTATCTAGCTAGACAAGATATATTATAGTGTTAGATTATGTGGTCCTATCTAATTAGGTAAGATATATTATAGATATGATTGAATTATAATTACAGTTATAGACCAATAGAAAAAATGTTCAATTATGGTTAGAATCTTTAGGAGATGATTTTGATGGAAGAGAATCTCCTAATTACTTAACCTAGACCATTTACTCTCGTCTATAAAATGATAGAGTCTCCTAGGGATGAATCAACCTAAACCCAATCAATCATTAAGAGATTATAGATATTCTCTCATCTCCCTAATTCATCACTCATAGTGGTCTTGTAAAGGATAGGAAGAGAGGAGAAGGCGAGTCTAGTTTTTTTTATAGATCAACATTACTATAGTTTTTGGATCCAATGACAGTGTGTCTATAGATCAGATAAAGGCTTTCTAGGCAATATCAAAAGGTAAATATCATATATTTGATCTATCATTATTTGATTTTATTTTCTGGCATTAAAGTTTTTTACACAATAATAGCATAATCATGATTTTTATATTTATAATTGGTATTAGAGCCAAGTTTTGGAATCAAATACTTTAAATCGTAAAAGTATTTCAGATCTATTTTGTATTTAGAATTGTTTATTATTACCCTTCCCTTATGAGAGGGTGTTATTCAATTTTGATTTGCAATGCTTGAATGATTGGTTTATATTATTGACCTCCTTTTTTATCTATTTCGTCCTATCACCTACTTGCAAGTAATGTGAGGTTCCTTGTGTTTGATTGATAGACCATTGTCAACAACTTATTGTCGGCAATAATACTATTGAGGGTGATGACCAACAACAGTCGCGAGCCTAATCAAGGATAGCGATTATGTATGGCGGAAGCACCATGGGGTGCAATAGTCGACGGTGGGAGTAGCCTTACGGTGGTCAACCTACCTTGGTATTGCAATAGTGCTATTGCGTGCGATGACTAAAGCAGCACCACTGTGTGTGGCAGCTACAACAGCGCCATAAGTCATTGCTAGCACCACTATGTGCGATGGTTACAATAGAGCCACTTTGATAGTGTTTGCCACCTGTGGCTGGTATCGAAGGCCATGGTACCTAGTAATTATGCAGTAGACACATGGGCACAATCATGCACTACAACGACTGTGGGGGGTCATTGATCGGTGCATGTATATGATTGTGTGGTGGGATGACCCATTGGTGGCCCTCAATTAGCAATGCATTATGAAGGTGTTCCATTGGTGAGCAACATGGTGGCATGGCATAAGGATCGGTGTGGTTGTTGGTTAACCATGTGAGAAGAGGTGTGACGATCGATGAGGAGCGCCGCTACGGGCAATGCACAAACAGTCGATGACTACTGCACCATTGACTCACGCGTATGGGCGCAGTGGAAAGCAGTGATGGTTGCGAGGGTTAGGGTTTCATTTATTTAAATTATGATTTTGCCCTTATATGTCTTTTAATACTAACTTATATCATTTTGATATTTTTTCCATTATATATCCTAAGTAAAAGTATTATTTTACCCTTTAGAAATTAAAATTTTCTAACTTCTTTTCTTAATTATAAATTAACTAATTTTATTTATTTAATTAAATATTTTGATTAGATTTAATCATGATTATATTTTGATTGCTTGATTGGATTTAGTTTTGATCGAATTCGAAAAAAATTAAATTTTGATTAATTTTAATTTTGCCAAGCTTAATTGAGCGAATGGTTGATCTAAATTTATGAACCCAATTTAGGTAGTTCAATTCTAGGTTTGCCTAATTAAATAGGGTTGTGCTAGTTATAAGTACTATACAACCTAATGACGTGATTGAATGCACGTATGACATGTTGCACAGTTTTTTAGTTATTATTATTATTATTATATTTTTTATTTTATATCGGATGATAAATATATTGTAATATCCTTGGATCTATGCAATGAGAATTGGATCATGATAATGAGACCAATTCGCCTATAAACATAGACCATAAATATTCTCAGTCATAGGTTTCTCAAGAGGAACATCGAGATAACCGGATAAATTGATCTGTTATATACCCATCCATACGATAGAGGTAGTTGGTCTCATAGTTGTTTGTGTGGAGATACTAGGAATATAGTATAGGTGCTCATTAGAGAATGAGTTTACTAAATAATCTGCTCACGGAATGTTGGATGGTTAATGATACCTCATTGTTAGATAACGGTTTTGTAGTCTCAGTTGTGTATTTGGTCCTTAGACTTAAGACACCAAGAATGACCTGTATCAGTACTCCACTTTTTGATACTAGACTTATAGGTTTGGAAATTCCAAATCTAACACAACCGATCATCGAGAGTGATAACTAACCTTACAAGGGCAATTGAATGTCAATAAGGAATCATTTACTCTCGTTGTCATGAGAAAAATGTCTCGTGTATTCTTGCTCAAGCAATTCCCTAGCTAGGGTTATTTGAATTAATAGAGGAGTTCTCTAGGAGAATTAAATTAGAGCAAAGCTCGAGTAGATTCCCTCTGAGCTTGTTAACAACATGCCCGATATACAGTCTTTCGGATATTAGATGGATAAGAGACTATAGATACATGGTAACTGAGGGCAGATAGATCCAATGGATTAGATCTTCTTATCTCGTTTGGGGACTGTGTCATAGTGGCATAGTACGTCTATAATTAATGAGTTGAGTGAATTATTATGATATAATAATTCACTGAATCAAAAGGAATTTTAATAAATGTAACTCACGGTCAGCTCGGTATTAGGCCTAGAGGGTCACACATAAATGGTAAACGAAGTGATGAATAGAGGATTAAATATGTGATATCCAATGAGCCCCTGTTTTATTGGAACTATTGGGTGAGACCCAATATTAACTTATAGTGGATAATTTGATAGAGATCCAATTTTCATTAAGATAGGGATAATTTGATGGAGATTCAGTATCCAATATGTTAGGGTACTTGAATTGAAATTTAATACCCAATAGGGTATGATCTATTAGGGTTAGCAAAGAGGGCTCTCTATAAAAAAGGGATATGAGACTAAAAGGGTTACAAGGCTAGACCCCTTAGCTGCCACCTCTCGAACTTCTCTCATTGCTTCTTTCTTAGTGAACTGCCCCCTCTTTGGTGCAAGAGGGCAGCGAGAAGGACTGCCCCTACTACATGGTGGTGGTGTGTGAAAGCGAGGAAAGAACACATACCAAGAGGAGACACGTCACCGCTTTATTTGCCGTGTGGATCACCGCTAGAGAGGAGAACGTGATATCTCCTTCAAAAATGAATTGTGATTTGCATATCAAGAATATACAAGTTCCCTTATGTGAGATTGTCTCATGTCTTACATAGTTTTCAATTTGACGAGTTTTTCGCTCCGTCGCACGTGATTTGATATAAATCTAGTTTTGAAAAATTAATTTCGATTGTATTTTTCCATTGCACATATGATGCTCTCTTAGTTTTCCCAACAGATTTGCTTAAGGGTTTCATGCACAATTAAAAAATTATAAATTATAATTTTTTTAAAGTTTTTCATATAACTTATTGATAAAATTTACATATGATAAATAAAAATCTAATTATTATTCTTGGATATTTGTTTGGTTATTCATATTCATATATTTAAAATTATAAAATAATTTTTTTTTTCATATAATTGTATCATTTATGTTTTATAGTTATAGTTATTATATAATTTTTTTTTATGCTGATTAATGTCCAATAATTATTATGGTTATTATTTTTATTATTATTAAATTATTTTGATATAAATTAAATTTTAAAAAATGGTGAATATTATTTGTAACTCAGATCCCTAAGTTTTATCTAACTAGTAATTGTCAAAGTAACTTGGGATGTTAGGCTTATGGGATCTGAATTATAATAAATATTTTATCATTTATAAGATATTTTAAGCTTTATTTTATATTATTGTATTGGTCTTGTAGTCGCCAAAGTGGCCTAAACCAACAACTTATAAAACTTTATTAAGAAATTAATCCTAAATAATATTAAAAAATATTCATAATGATATACGTAATTAGGAGATTTAGATAATCTTAAAAAAGAATCTATTTCGAATAATTATGTGATGAGTATGATGACACTATTTTGGATATCCCTACAACTTAGGGTTTTATACCTAAAAATAATAATGTTATTCCATGGGGATGGTATTAATCCTTCATAAATAATTTTATATAAATACTAGATATATCAAAATTTTACCTAAAGGTAAGATAGAGATGATATCAATAGTTTAATATTTACTGAAAAACTTAAATCATTGATATTATTTTATTTTATTCTAGTGGTACTTCCTTCATTGTATTCTTATAAATATCCCTATTTTTTCTTAATTAAATTATTATAAATAGCTTGATCTTATGTAATTTACACTAAGTATATTAAACTTTGATCAGACTAGCTAAAAGGATTATAAACATAACTACTAAAAATTCTGTGAAATAAATAATTAAGATAAATGATTGAGAAATGTCTAAAAAGTTTAGTTTTATGATAATTACTAATAATAGTTAGATTTCATTCTAGTATAAAACTAGCACACTAAAATATTTAAAGATCAATTTAAATATACTAACAAGTCATTAGTTAATATATTAAAACTTACGACAATATTTTAGGAATTCAAGATTATAAACTTAATATACCTAACAAAATTATAAGCTCAAGAACATTGGGCATTGGGTATAAATATAGTTGAGTTCTTTTTTGTACATTTATTCTTAATTTTATTTCTTCTTAGTTTGGCTTATTTAAAATTTATTATAATAAAATTAAAGATAAATAAAACTTAAATAAGTTGACTAGTATATGTATTTAGAAAGAATTAAGATTAATGTATGAAAGACTCATAATATTTTGGGTACTACTCAAGGAGTAAGTAACAATAAAAGAAAGTTGAAGCATAAATCACCTGATTTTATAAATGCTATATAAATTCATAAAAAAATCTTCACGGTAAGATGTTACTTCCATGGCAAGAAAGGTAATGTGAAGAAGGACTATAAGGTTTTAATTTGAAAAAGAATGATATAAATCTAACTTTTGTATGTTTCGAATCAAATATTACAAAAGTTTTTTCTAATACTTGGTGGATGGATTCTAATGCTTCAACTTATGTTATCAGAGATTAATTTTAATATAAGAACTAAAAAAATATAAAATATTCATAATTATAAGAAATCATCTTAAAGTGAAAGTGATAGTAGTTGATAATTATCGCCTATACCTAAATATAATTTATTTGATGTTATATTTCTATAATTTTAAAAACTTTAGTTTTCTATTTAGAATTGTTAGGATATTATTTCTCTTTTAGTGAAGGTAAACTCATCATGAATCAATAAAAGTTAGCTTTTAAATTCTGTATAATAGTTTGTATAAAACTAGTGTGAATCTTGAGTTTAAAATGATCTTGTAATCAAATATTAAAATAAAATATTATTTCATAAACTCCTTGAGATTATATATTTTTGCATCTATAGGTCACTTCATATTTTCTATTTTAATTGAGAGAGATAATTTTTATCGCTATTATAGAATTACTTATTGAGATATAACTATATATATCTAATTCATGTAAGATCTTTATTGACACCTTTAGGTATATATAAATCAAATCAAGTGATAATTAAATAGAAAAATAAAAAAATTATCATACTTGATAGCAGTGGTAAATTTTATGATATTTATGATGAGCTTGATCATAATTTTGATTCTTTTGCTAGATTCCTCGAAAAATGGGATATTTGTATGTAGTATGTTTTATTAAATGTGCTATAATAAAATAGAATTGTTAAAAGGTAAAATTGTACTCTTATGGATATGGTTATGAGCATGATAAGTTATTCTTCTATACCCAAATCAATATGAGGAAAAGCTTGAAGGACAATTATGTATATTTTGAACTAAGTTCCTAGTAAATTAATTTCATTAATTTCTTTTGAGTTATAGATTGATAGGAAACTAAACTTGAGACATTTATATATTTAGGATTATCCTACGGAGATAAGGGTTTTCAATTCATATGAAAAGAAATTAGATTCAATGGTTATTTTTGGATATTTTATTATTTATTTAAAAAATCAAAGGAGTATAGATTTTATTATCTTAATTATAGTATGAATATAGTTAAATCTAATAATATAAGATTCCTAAGAAAATCTTAAATTTTAATCTTGATATCAAAAAAATATAAGTTGATATTCCTTTATTATTTTATATTCAAAAGATTATTATTTCTTAAATTAATAAAAGAATCGGTGAGTGTAAATAACATAATAATATTGACGAACTCATACATGATATTGATGTTGTTGTTATCGCTAATGATCTTATAGAACAACCGATGTTGTCGCTAACGATCTTATAGAACAACCACAATTGACAGTTTTGAAAAGATTTCAAAAAGAATGGAGACCTATCAATTTTTATTATTATGTGGTATATTTATAAGAATCAGATTATGACATAAGAATCAAAAGGATCCCTCATTATTTTCACAAATTATGAAAAGTAACAATTGTGAAAAGTGATATGATGTGATGAAAGAAGAGTTGAAATCAATAGACCCGAATAATGTTTAAGAATATATCAAATTACATCATAACTATAAAAGAGTTTATTGTATAAATATGACTTAAATGGTAATATAAAATGATATAAAAGCTAAATTTATGGTAAAAGATTTTACTCATAGAAAATGCATCGACCATAATGATATATTTTCTTTGGTTTTTTAAATGAATTCATTAAAAAATATCATGATATTAGTAGTTCATTATAATTTTAAGTTACAATATATGGATGTAAAAATAAATTTTTTTGAATGAGAATTTAAATTTATATAGACTAACCTAAGCGATTCATAGAGAAAATAAAAGAAATATAAAATTTGATATGTAAATTGAGAAAATCCAATTATGACCTTAAACAAGCCTCTAGACAATGGTATATAATATTCATAATAACATTATTATTTTTAGATTTAAAAAATATTATTAATCAATATTTATACTTTAAGATCAATGAGAGTAAGTTTATTATATTGATCTTATATATTGATAATATTTTGCTTATTAATAGTGATCTTAGCTTATTGTACTAAATCAAAAAATTTTAATTAAGAATTTTGTTTCAGATAAGATATATTGATCAAACCTTAGAAAGATTTAGTATATAGTTTTGTTCAACAAATGATATAAGTAAAAATTTTTAGTCAAAATAAATATTTTAAAATAACTTTAAAAAATTAAATAAAGATGAATATTTCTTATATCGAGTTAGTTGAAAGTCTATTGCATGCTCAAACTTATATTGGACCAGATATTAATTTTGTAATCCGAACACTATGTATATTTTAGAATTATATAGGAATGCGATACTAAAAAGCTATAAAGAAAGTAATAAGATATCTATATGGGATAAAAAAAAATATGCTCACGTATATAAAATTAGATCAGCTTGAAATGATGATATTTTCATATGTTGATTCTATAAATTTCCTCGATAACAAGAAGTCTACTTTAAGTTTTATATTTATTAGTTAAATGGATAATTTACAGAGAAAAATATTAAGCAATGCATTATTGTATTATCAATAATGAAAGATAGTTTTATGGTATGCTTTGATGTCATTAATTAAGCTTTATGATTGTAAAATTTTATATCAAAATTTTGTGTAGTTAGGCTCAATTGCCAAGTCGTTAAAGATAATTTGTGACATATTACAGTATTTTTCTTCTCAAGAATAACAAATACCATAATATCTTTATGCATTATAGTATAATATACTTAATGGTTAATGAAAAAGAGTCTAAAAATAATTAATATCATTAAGAACTTAAAATTCACTATATTGATTACTGATTCATTTATTTAGGACTTACAACCTAAAGTATTTAAAATAATATATTATTATGATTAAGTTTGTGAGTAATCTATAAAAAAAATATAATGATGTCGGGTAGAAATTATAATTGATATTTTTATTTACATACTTAAAGTTATTTATTTCTACGATCGATTCACATTTATATATGTATATATTATAATTGAATACGATAATATGATTGTCTTGATAAAATAAATTACAATGATCATTTTAGACTACATTAGAAAGAGTTAATAGTGTTGTGATATATAGAAGGAATTATGACATTGATGATATACAATTGCTATGACTCGCATTGATAGTCAGATTTGATGTGATATTATGTTTATTAGATTTCTTGACCTATTTTATAAAATTTATACGCATGTGTAAAATATTTTTTAAAATTTTAGAATATAATTAAATAAAATATGTTTAAATAAATTTATGGTTTATTTATCTTGATTTTAAATTTCTTTTATATCTTGCCAACTAATTGATCAAGTGGAAGAATATTAGATTATGTGACCCTATCTAATTAGTTATGATATATTATAAATATGATTGGATTCTGATTATGATTACTGGCAAATAGAAATAAAATTTAATTATGGTAGGATTTTTGAGGAAAGACTTAAATCCTCTGCTTTCGCCTATAAAAGGACAAGACCTCCTAAGGATAAATCAACATAAACCTAAACAGTTATTGAGATATTATAGATCCTCTCTCATCTTTCCTTTGCCCCTAATCCATTGTCCATTGTGAAGGATAGGAAGAGAGGAGAAGACGAGTCTAATTGTTTTTACAGATCGATATCATTGCATCTTTTGGATCCGACGATGGTGCATCTATAGATCAAATAAAGACTTTCTAAGCAATATCAAAAGGTATGCATTATATATTTGATCTATCATTATTTGATTTTATTTTTTAGCATCGAATTTTTTATATAATAATAACATAATCATATTTTTATGCTTATAACTAGAGCCTAGCGGTTGATATGCTAGTATTCGTAATTGATACTTTAACATCACATGGTTGATACTCTGATGTCACATGCACAATAGCTCAACACCATGTTGATTAACATCTCAACATTATATAATCGATATGATGTCATTTCCCGAATGTTATAAACCATATTCACGATAGTTATATATTCCTTAGATTTAACGTAAAACAATTTCATTGGGATTGGAGGGATTGAAGGTGACATGTAACAATCCCTAACATGAATGGGTATCTTCGAGTATAACAATTATGAAACCATACTACAAACGATCCTCTCTCTCTCTCTCTTAAGCTCCAGTACATTTATCTTTATAAAACTTGATGCTTCATCCATACCTCATAACCAATATCAGATATGTATAACTTGGAAGAATAAATGATATTCAGTGATTTCCCAACACTAATCAAAGATAAATGTGGAATAGAACGTTGATTGGCTGAACAATTTGACCCTACCAAATTTCATATTCTTCTCAAGATGCAAGCACTTTGAAATGATAGCCTATCTTGGTCAATGAAACAACCTTAAAAATCATGCAACCCGTACAATTTATCACCAGAACATGTAATTAGTCAAGTTTCGGAGGAGAGCAGACATGAGAGACGTGTTGCAACTCGCAACACCAATCACCATTATAAGTTCTATCTTCTCTCGTTCTTCCAATTTTATTTGTGTCTTATACGGTGGAAGAGAAATATTTTAAATTAATCTTCTAACTTGGATAACCAATTCCAAGAAAATCTATCTTCAAATTTTAAATGCATCATTTCTTAAATTGTTGGAGGTAAAAACTTGAAAAAATTACACCTTATCCAATTATATTTAATAAAATAAAAAATCATCCAAAAGTACATACGAGTATAAGGAATGATTCTACCCCTCATTCAAGCATATGATTGAATATATTCCCCAAGTATATATATAATCATGTTTCCTCTATTATGGTTATGAACATAAGAAGGTTATTATAGATTCACAATAATATGAGAAGAGGTGGTTTAAGAAAAGATAAAAAAGAATGAAAATTTTTTTATGGAGAAAAGATATATTTGACTAGGAAATCCAGAATATTTATATAGGCTCATTTCCATTGGCTATAGACAGGTAAAACTCCAACCATTAAAAAAAATAAATTCCTTATTATTAAGGAAAGAATATTTCTAAAATAAAAATTTGAGTTTCTCAAAGAAAGAAAAAAAAAAGAACACTGACATTTTATAGGTCAAGTACAGCAGGTTAATACATCATCTTTAAAAGAGGTATTAGTATTTGATTAAAATCATTAAAATCACATTAAAAAAAAAGCCACGTATTAATGTGCTTCAGCTAAGATTTTCTAATATATAAAATGAGTGATCTAATCGAGTCAATTGTATAAGCGGAGCATTGTATTAGTCCAACCAAAATCGTCCACATCAAACCACAACAGTCAAAGCAACAGTGATAGCTTATCGTAGACGCCCATTAAATATTTCATTCGCAAAGACTATTAGCCCGTCCTCCTCCTGCATAGTAAAGGAAGAATTCTAACATCTACCTAACGTGTAAGTCACATCGAGCTCATCACATAAATCCCAATGTAAGTTTTTGTTCAAACAAATATTGTCGGGCTTTCAACTAAAATATAAATCACTATATCATTATTCATTAAAAAAGTTAAGGACATAGTACTTGGATTTTGCTCCGCAACCACATGACCTTTGTCAGCTTTGAGAGAGAGAGAGAGAGAGAGAGAGAGAGAGAGAGAGAGACCCTTGCTGATCTGATCCATGGCTCAACGCTTGTGCCAAAAGCCGCAGATTGGTGGCCTCAACTTATCCATTCATCTCCAACCATAGGTAGCAGGGACAGTGCCATAGTATCTTCGACTCCTAGCAGGACACTACATGGCATCCCAATGAAAGCTCGACCTACTTGTTATCATCCCAAGCAACTTCTTTCCCAATTTGTGATCACATAGAGGCCGCTTATGTTAAGTTCGTTTATATATATGAACTAAATTAAGTTCTGATTTTGTTTATGCATAGATTGCGGTGATCCCTATTTATTTAATCGTATTATTGATTCCCCACGATAAGCGCATCTCCCTATTAGTCTTCCTGTCACCAACACTTTGGGGACCACAAGCAGCGCGAACAAACGAACACTGCTACCTTATCGCCTCCACCACGATAGCTTATGGCGACCGGCGAACCAATGCCATACCTTGCTTGCTCCCTCCGTCTCCGGTACCATATATCCTCCCCGTTTAAAACGACACACACAAAAGGGAGACGCATAAGTACATAACTGCTGGCCCCACCACGTGGCTTTCCACCGACCCGTCCAACTCGACTTTCCACGCGTCATCTTTCGATTGACGACGTTTCTGTGTCGTACGATCCCCGTCCGGAACGGCCGATAACCGCCCCGAAAAGCCGTTAGAAATTATGGCCTCTCGTTGTGCTTTCGATCTCCAACCCAACAGGCATCCCACCGTCCGTTGCCGTTAATTGTCGTGCACCACCCCCATCCGACGGCACTGGTCTGTTGAGATGGATTCCCACAGGATTAAGAAATTCAACTGTGGCAGTCGCCCAAATTCAAGCGGTGGGCCACATCCCACGTCTCCAGCGCCGCACTCGCTGTGCCGAAGCATCGAGCAAGATCGAATCGGACACGATTCCTCAAGTTAGAAATAGATTTTAAAGCTGACAGGCACTAGTCCAACATATTAGACGTCTTATAACTTTGGAAGGCTTCGTTAGCAGTTAAAACCAACCAAACATTATTTCTTTTAATTAATCTTTTGTTTTATATGCTTCACCAGACCACTCATCGTGACGCTTCTTCTTTCTGTCTTAACATATTGGAGCTCCTTTGGCTCATTTCGTAATTGTAACTGTGAAGTAGGGGCGATTAGCGGATAGTAGAACTTGGTAACTATCAAGGGCGGTTAAGTTCTGGAGACGACATATCCGTCTGATTGGGAGATCCGCTTGATCGGTTCGCCCGCGGTGTCAAATGTGCAAAGGAATATTCCCGGTGCCAAATGAGATCCCATGCAGTTTATAAATAGGGGAAAGCCGAGGAATTGTACCGGCAAGGAGAGGGAGGGATAGAAGGCGGTAGGAGAGTAATTGTTGACCGTTGAGATCCAATCGAAGCGCTATGAGCGAGGCACTGGTGAGGGACTACGAGATCGGCGCGGAGATCGGGCGTGGACGGTTCGGCGTGGTCCGGCGGTGCAGATCGGCGGCGACGGGAGAGGAGTTCGCCCTGAAGTCTGTCGAGAAAAGGCTCCTCGCGGACGCCACCGACCGCGAGTGCGTAGAGCGGGAGGCGAAGGTCCACCACCTCGCCGCCGCCGGTAACCCCCACGCGGTGCAGATCTACGCCGCTTACGAGGACGACGAGTGGGTGCACCTGGTGGTGGAGCTCCTCGAAGGCCCCGACCTCTGCGACCGGATTGCCGCCTGCGAAGGGGCTCCGTTTCCGGAGCAGGAGGTGGCGGCAGTGGTCTCGGAGCTTACGGAGGCCGTCGCGGCGTGCCACCTGAGGGGGGTCGCGCACCGGGACGTGAAGCCGGACAACGTGCTCTTCGACGCGCGTGGGCGGCTCAAACTGGCTGACTTCGGGTCGGCGGAGTGCTTCCTCGGCGCATATGGGGAACGGGTACCCATGAGTGGGGTGGTCGGGACGCCGTGCTACGTGGCGCCGGAGGTGGTGGCCGGGCGGGAGTACGGGGAGAAGGTGGACGTGTGGAGCGTGGGGGTGGTGATGTACATGATGCTGACCGGGGGTGTGCCGCCCTTCTACGGGGAGACGGTGGCGGAGACGTTCGATGCGGTAGTGAGGGCCAACTTGAGGTTCCCATCGAGGGCTTTCCGGTCGGTGTCTCCGGCAGCCAAGGACCTGCTGCGGCGGATGCTCTGCAAGGACGTCTCCAGAAGATTCTTGGCCGAGCAAGTCCTCAGTTAGTCCCTTTCGAACCCTTTCATCTCTACTTAGATCTTGTTCCGTCCTTTCCAACTACGGATTTATGGATCTCTGTGGCTTTTGTTCTTGGATCTCATGGATTCTCTAAGACCTCAGTTCTTGGGGTGAAAGTTATAGGAATTGCTAATTTATGGTAATCATTCAGTTTTTTTCTTCCGCTGTTGAAAGTTTTGTGTTGGGGAAAAATGGTAATATTTCTATTTTTTGGGCTGATTTTGCTTAATTATGTGCTTTTCCCATATTAAAATATAATAAAAAATCGTGTCTTTTGACCTTCAATGCTGGTCTCTTAATTCGGTATAAGATTTTTCTTTTTATCTTTAGAAATATTTCTAGCTTCTGACCTGATAAATATTTACAGGGCATCCTTGGATCACATGCGGAGGGGAGGAACCAAGCCGAGACACTCACTCACCTTAGCGTACGGTACTTCTCGGGATCTTTCTGTGGCTGCAAGAAAAGCTGGAAGAAATCTCTATTTGATATATATATATATATATATATAGAGAGAGAGAGAGAGAGACTGTAAAGTGGTAACGTCGGTGCTTGCTTTTTTTTTTTCCTGTATCTTGTAGGATCTGAGTGGGTGGCAATGTATAGAAGAAGAAGAGAGATGAGCATCTGCATCTTTTCTTTTCTGGCTTGTTGGAAAAGCTTTTGACCATACTAGATTGTTCCTTTCTCTCAAAATTCCATATGAGGTGACATCATGGTATATACTGGGGTTTATGCCTTTTTGCTTGACACCCAAGTCAGGTGACCACTGAAGGAGCCTATGCCAGACGAACAAAGAGAGAGAGAGAGAGAGAGAGAGAGAGAGACTGTAAAGTGGTAACGTCGGTGCTTGCTCTGTTTTTTTCCTGTATCTTGTAGGTTCTGTGTGGGTGGCAATGTATAGAAGAAGAGAAGAGATGAGCATCTGCATCTTCTCTTTTCTGGCTTGCTGGAAAAGCTTTTGACCATACTAGATTGTTCCTTTGTCTCAAATTCCAAATGAGGTGACATCATGGCATATACTTGGGTTTATGCCTTTTT
>NC_088341.1:29085000-29167500 GCF_036884655.1 Musa acuminata AAA Group
CTCGTTAGGTATTTTGTAAATGTGGGATGTTATTTGGAAAACTCAAAACTTATGATTTTTTCTAGAAAGTCATCCATTTAGATTGGATAATTTATCAAAAAAAATAATTCTTACTATTGACTTCTTATAAAATGGCATCTCCCATTCTTTTTTTACTTGGGCATCCCATTTTTTCTTATTACATTCGATTACAAAATTTATCTGTTCAATTTTGAATTATTCAAAAATCAGACCAATTTAATTCAATTGGGTTTCATTCATGAATTTTTTATTATAAAAAAAAAACATCTTAGGTAAAACCGAATGAGAGGCGCCATTTGGTAAAATTATAATACTAGAGTTTTTTCCCCTAAAATATCTAATGATTTTTGAAAAAAATAAAATATCCAGTTAAATTTGGTTCTAATAAAAAATAAACTATACAACCATTTAAAATAAATAAATAAATGATTTTTAAAATTATTATATGATAAATTGTCATCTGCATACAATCTGAGAATTGATCTCAAGATAGGACCTAAAACTTGCCTGCTGTGTATTTGAACACCGAGGAAAAGGCATATTTCATTTCAGCAACCAACAATCGAAATAATAATAATAATAAAAGGACAAAGTTGAATTTTCCAAAAAGATAAGTAGAAAACGAGAAAGGTAATAAATCGGTTATCTTTTGATGACCCCAAACAAAAGAGGTTTGGACTTTGTATGGAGCAAACTCCAACTAGTCGCTTTGCGACTTTATCAGTGTCCTATCTCGAATAGGTGATAGAGAATGACATTTCATAGTTGAGAACACTAACTAACCTACCTTCAGATTAATCCAAAAGAAAGTTGGGCTATAGTTAGGTTCGCATCAGGCATGTTCTTGAGGTATCAAGTCTTGCTAAGCATCACAAAATGAAGGATTACAATTTTATTCGTTTCGTTTTCTTGATTTAGTATGATCTTTGATGATATTATATTATTGATAAATATTTAACTTGATGAAAAAAAAAAGGTTTGAGATATGGTGACATGGAAAAAGAAGAAGAAAAGAGAAAAAAAGAGAAAGGCTGACTTCTAAAGTGAAAAATAGGAAACCAAAAGGTTGCTTCTTATAGAATTATTTTCGAGAAACCAAAAGGAAAATCAAGGGGAAAAAATTAAAAAAATAATAATGTTTTGTATTGGGAATAAACTATCTGTAAGACATTAGCATTTAAAATTTGACATTTGTACTCGATTATTAATTTATATACCTTGTATGATTTAGAAAAATAAGAAGATTTCTTTATTACTTATTGATATTAATGGTACACAATAAAATGTAATGACCCAATGACTCCCCCAAACTTGTTTCCACAGTAGTAATGACTGGAACATATTATTTGAATCACTTATTGGATTACAAAACATGTAACAAAGGATATATATTTACAAGAATTTACAAGTAAAAGAAATATATAGTGAAAGGAGGGAGAGCAAAAAGGAAAAAAAGAAGAAGAAAGGTTGCAACAAATATGCAAACCTACATAATTGGAGTGGTCACAAAAGAGTTAAAAAAGAGACAGAAAGAGGAAAGAAAACAAAGAAATAAATAAATTTGTTTGGTATCAATTAGAACACATATTCAACTCGAAATTTTTGTATGATTACTGATATATATATATATATATATATATATATATATATATATATATATATATATATTCTGATTATCCATAATCAAAGGTAAACATCTTATAGTTCGTCTCTTTCATTATGTGTATTTCTAAAATTAAAAATATAAGATTTGCAAAGACTATTTGAAATGTTTTATTGCATAAAAATGTTTTATTGCATAAAATATTTTATAGTTCGTCTCTTTCAAAATTTTTTATTGCATAAAAATATTACAAAACCTTTTGCAAAAATTGTTTTGAAATGCTTCATGATTGCGTAAGTTTGAAATGATTCGCAAAGACAATTCAAATGTCTGATGATAATTTAACTGGGTGTGCAGACACTGTTTTCTTGTTCAAATTGGTTTTGATCTAATTTTCTAGAATCAGCTTCTAGTTTTAAAAGCTTCCATCGGACCACAAAATGGGGTTCGCTACTTGTTTTTGGAAGTTGTGTAGCTTTTAATCATTTAATGACGATTTAGGATCTCAAGCCAGTTTAGACTGAATTATGATGACATCTAAATGGTTTCTCAGTTTTTTCTTAAAACTACTGAAATTTAGGCTGATTTTTAGGATCTCTTCTTAGGAGAGTTCAAAGAGCGATTTACTCCTTCATTCTTTTAATTAAAGGAGAAAGTAGTCTCTAGTTCATAAATTTAATGACTGATTGATAGTAAGACCATCAAGTGAAAGTATAATGGGGTCAATAATGGAATTGTTGATCACCCAATCAAATCCTAAGACATCAAGATTACCATAAGATTCTAGAGAAAGGGTTTGAAAATACACTAGAGATTATTCTTCTAATCATCATGCAACAATTAGTTATGTTGGTTACAGTTCGATAGTCAAAGACAAAATCATTAGTATCAGAACCAGATCATTTCGTCAGAGAAGAAAAAATATGAGCCAGACCATTAACTTATCCAATCTACTTATTCGATCGATTTGTTAAGCCAATTGATTCGCAACTGATTCCATTGGACATGAAAACCGCTGTAATTCCATGCTACTTCTTAACCTGCTGCGTTCTTCGGGTTTCCAAGTCAGCAACAAGCTGGGAATACCTATTTTTAGCTTCCTCCAGTTCATGCTCCAACTCCTCAACCTGTACGAACAAACAATAGCTGATAATGGACCTTTGTGTTGCACCCCGTAATGAACAGGTCCGTAACAGAAATATCATGAAACAATTCACTTACAGTTTGCTTTAACTGAGCTGTCTTTAACTGGAGCTCTGCCCGCCTGTTTATTTCAACACCAACTTCAATATTTCATTAAATGCCAAGGATAAAGTCTTTAAATGGCTTGTTAACACCACAAAATTTATGTAATTTCATCATTTGAATAAGCAAAATGTCCAATAAAGCAGTCAACTCATGGTGTCTTCTTTCAGACTGAATTCAACTACTAACCTACAAACTGGTAGAACCATATTTACAAGTAATGGTCGCAAAAAAATTATTTTATAGGCAGAAACTAAAGTCCAAAACTACCGCAGAAAGAAAAGAATAAAGGGTCAAAAAAGGCAAACAAGCATGATGGGATGAATATCAAGCATATGCAGACAACAGGAAATTCTAGCAAAAACTGCCTTGTATATTTCAAATCAACTTGCAGTCAGTTGGCATGCACAAATAGAAAATCTGACTATTATGAAAGAAGTTTTGCGGGAAGTACATAAATAAAGTTCAGAAACTGAGAATAAATCTAATGATACATTTAGGAGGCATAAATTTTCAGCCTATGATATTAGAGCAACCCCAAAGAGCACGTTTGGTCCTGAAAATGTGAAAAATGCCTGGAATAGTTTTACTTGTTTTGTACGTTAAAAGCTGAAGAAGGCAGTAAAAGATGAAGTAAAAAGTCCAATTCAAACTACAATTTCTGGGACAGATTTACAGCATCCTGCCCTTGATAACCTCAATGAAAATACTCCACAGAAGGAAAAAGAAAGAAAAAACACATAATAATGTTTTACCTGTGTTAGTTTTTAAGAGTTCAAGACCTCCCAGCAGAAGTCAGATTCCAACAAAGGCTCTATTTTGGAAATGTGACTTGCTATTAGTACAACTCTCATGGTGCCAAATAATGGAAGTCCAATTTTACCCAAATTCTATTTTTTCCCACATTTACACTATACCAAACACACAAGATTGGTAGCAACTTGCAAGTATTATTGATCATCTTCTATGTATCACTAAAGTATAGACAAAATAGTATTTTACTTTATATGATGACAAAACCATCTTGACAGTCGTATGGTCAATGCTAGTATAAGAATGTTGACTTATTAACGTTATCAGAATATTACATCCATGTCAAGTTTCAAGTTTCATAAGAAATTTCTGGAGAACAAAAGATTATATAAAAGACATATCATTATGCTTGTTGGAAGCATTATTTTGATGATGATCTAGAGAAAAAGAGAAAGAGAGAGAGAGAGAGAGAGAGAGAGAGAGAGAGAGAGAGAGAGAGAGAGAGGAAGGAAGAGGGAAGGAGTAGGAGAGGAAAGGAGAAGAAGAGGTGGTGGAGGCGAAGAATAGAAGTGTCTGAAATGATGAGCAGCAGGTGACAAGCAGACAAGGCAGGTGGTGGTGGTGGTGGTTGAGCAATAGTACAGAAAGAGAGAGCCGACTTGCAAGGAGCAGCGAATCCTTAAAAGTAGAGGATTAGGATCTTTTAAAGCACAAAAGGGGCCAAACATCAATAAAGAAAAAAGAAAACTGGACCTGCTCAAAATGGGGTAGTCCATCTCTCTATCCATGCATGGACCGATAAATAAGGATCAGAACGAATCAGTCCGGGTGGAATCGAAGTCCTTAATGATCACATGATTGGTGATGGCTAGTAACTGTTGATGACTTAGAGCATCATAATTGCATCATGTTTGGCCGATCTTGAATGTGAATGAACTGGAATCCAAGCCAACCAAGAACTACAGGAAGATCTGAATGATGATGATTTGAAGGATAGAGCTCAATAAACTTTATGCTATCAAGCACTTCAAAACTTGAGTTCAAATTGAGTATCATTGAAGGCTATCTATAATATTAAGTCTAAGATATACTAAACAATAATATTTGAATGCTTAATTGGCATAAGAAAAGGGGGTCACACAAACTCACCTAACACCTGGACACCTTAATTTAAAAGTTTAACAAATCAGAGAGTAAAATTGATTCACCAAAATGTAACATATGCTTGGTAATGTGTATATGGCAATCCTTGCCTAGTCGAGTACAAGTTAGCTAACTGGGGAAAGTGACCTTAATAATAATCTGTGATGACTCAATACCATTTACTTGTTGACTACCCAGTATGCTCTACTGGATCGTGGACTAACCAAGGTTTGAAATTTCATACTGTATCGATGTATCAAGCTTTACTCGGTACGATACGTTGTACTGAGCGGTGTGCCTAAATATATATATATAATTAATATATAAAAATATAAAAAATATATATTTTATATAAAAATATAAAAATCAATATATAAAAATATAAAAATAATATACAAAATATTTAACAAAAGGCGTATACAGCCTTGGCAACATCGCCTCCTCTTCTTCTCCTCGTCGCCTTATCTGCGACATTTGGCGAAGGAGGCGAAGATGTTGAACGCCACAGACGTCTCCGGCTTTCGGCAAAGAACATGACGAAGAAGGCCGTAGAGTCGAAGACGAGGCAATCAAAGAGCGCCTCTTCCGCTACTCTAGTCACCACCTCCCCTGATCCTCGTGCCTCTATAGATCCTTCTCTTTACGACTCTTCTCGTAGTTACCTCTTGGATTGAGATCGTCAAGCGAGGGCGGTGCTAGATCGGGATAGAGAAAGGGCATGGAAACAAGTTCGCGTGGAGGTTCTCTCGATTCTCCCTCTTCTTCGAACGCCCTCTCCTTCCTTCTTTGAACACCCTCTCCTGGTAGCGGGCGATCCACGTATCGGTTCACGGGCAGACCGATATGTACCGCCTAGTGCGAGCGGTATGATTCGAAATCACAAACCTTGGAACTAACTAACTTCTGCACATCAGTCCATCGGTATAGTCGAGTGCTCTAGTGGTATACAGCCTTGGCAATGTCACCTCCTCTTCTTCTCCTTGTCGCCTTATCTGCGACATTTGGCGAAGAAGGCGACGAAGATGTTGAAGGCTATAGACATCTCCAGCTTTCGGCAAAGAACATGACGAAGAAGGTCGTAGAGTCAAAGACGAGGCAATCAAAGAGCGCCTCTTCCGCTACTCTAGTCACCACCTCCCCTGATCCTCATGCCTCTAGATCCTTCTCTTTATGACTCCTCTCGCAGTTACCTCTTGGATCGAGATCGTCGAGCGAGGGCGACGCTAGATCGGGATCGAGAAAGGGAATAGAAACAAGTTCGCATCGAGGTTCTTCCGATTCTCCCTCTTCTTTGAACGCCCTCTCCTTCCTTCTTCGAACGCCCTCTCCTGGTAGCAAGCGATCCGCATACCGGTTCATGGGCGGACTGGTATGTACCGCCCAGTACGAGCGGTATGATTCGAAATCATAAACCTTGGAACTAACTAACTTTTGCATATCAGTCCATCAGTATAGTCCAGTGCTCTAGTGGTAAAGACCCATTACCTCTAATTTTCTAAAAGAAAATTTTCATTGTAAGGACAATACTTTGGGGTTCTTAATCAAACATATAGAAAAGAAAAAACATTGTTACATCTTTCAAGTGATATAAATTATCCCTTTGTAATTTAACTAATCTTACTCCATTCACATCTTTTGCTCTCTAAACACTTAGAGTTTCATTACATCTGACAACTAAACACTAGAGTTTATACTAACGAATTGTAATATTGAGTTATGTCACAATCCAGCCCATCAGATAAACTGATTCACTAAATTGATGAGTCGAGAACAACGAGACAAAAAGATATTTAAGCCTAAGTTTGCGATAATAGACCATGTAGCACTATATACAATCAGATCCATACTATGAATTTTAACAAGGGACTGGTGTACTAGTCAGTATTTATTGATCAAGGAAAAACTCGAGACTTGCACTATCACATTTCGAGCGGTCGAAGGTCAAAACAAGGGTTACCATGTAGATCTAACCAATATCTAAGCTAGACAACCAAATGGATCTAGGTTACATCTTTGTAGATTTATACTAAATCTTGGCAAATCTAGCCTAGATCAGTTTGTATCCGGACTAGATCTTTACAAATTTAGGGTGGATTGTTACAGATTTAGTATTATATTTGAAACAAACATGAATCTTATGATATGCAGGTCAAATCATATGTTAATAATTATATAGAAAAGAATACTCCTTGACAAGGATTGAAATATCGTACTATACCGAAGCTTCGAAATTCTCTCGGTACGATACAGTACTGTATACCGAGCAGTATACTGCTCGGTATATATATATATATATATATATATATATATATATATATATATATATATATATATATATATATATATATATATATATATATATATATATATATATATATATATATATATCGGCTACGTCGCTTTAGCGACGTCACCTCCCTTCTCCCCCACGCTCGACGACATCGCCTATATATATATATATAATATTTTATTTATATATTTATATATATATATATTAAAAGTAAAAGAAAAATGTGTGACGTCGCCTCTCTTCTCCCCACAAGGGGCGATGTCGTAGAAAAACGAGACGACATTGCCTATATATATATATATATATGAATATATGTATATATATGAATATATGTATATATATAGATATATATATGTATATATATATAACACTACCTGGTAGCGGGTGGTCCACATACCAGTATGCTGTCGGATCGATACATACTGCTTGTACCGCACGATATCATTCGAAATTGTATACCTTGCTCCTTGATACTTTCGATTAAGAGAGCCAACAGAATTTATAGGGTATAAATTTGACAAATGAAGAAACTAAATCATACAAAATCGTGAAACTAATCTCTTGAAAAAAATAGGAAACTAACTTTTTTTGAATTGAGAAGATACTCTCCTTGGAATTAAAAAAATAATATTTTCAAAATCGGGAAAGTAATTTCCTAACAAATGAGGAAACAATCTCCACAAATCAACACTCCTCAAGCTGGTGAGTAAATATTTTCCATTCCTAGCTTGCCAATAATATCTTGAAATGAATAACTTGGAAGTTCTTTAGTCAGGATATCAGCAAGTTATCTACCTATGGATAGAAATATAGATCAATCCATCATCTAACTTTTCTTGAATAAAATGTCGAATCCACTTCAACATGTTTTGTTTGATCATGTTGAACTAGATTATAAGCAATGTCGAAAGCTGACTTATTATCACAATATAGTTTCATATTTCCTTCCCATCTTACTCCCTAATCATCGAGGATTATTTTCAATCACAATAACTTACAAATACCATGTGTCATGGCTTTGAATTGTGCCTCTGCTATAGATCGAGCAACTAATGATTGCTTCTTGCTTCATGTCACCAAGTTCCCTCCTAAAATAGTACAATAACCGGAGGTTGATCTTTGATTAACTACTGATCCAATCCAATCGATGTAGGTTTCTACACTCAACTATTCATTTTATTCTAAATAAGATGCCTTTTCCTAGACTGGACTTCAAATATTAAAGAATTCTTTGAACGGCCACCAAATGAACCTCTTTAGGAAAATGTATGAATTGTCTTACTACATTCACCGATGTAAGACGAGTAGTAGCGAATTTTTCTCTTGATAATAGAGAAATAGAAAGAGTATCAAAAGATAATAACTAAAAAATAATAAAAAAATTTTGGATAACTATCAGACTTGCTCTGGCACAAGGAGAAAACTCTCAGGTTGTAGGCCTTGTACCTTCGCACGTCTTATATTGTGGACGATGAAATCATTCATCAGAAAAGCAACTTGTGCCCTCGCATCGCTCACACACAAGGTGGGAAAGAACTCAATTTATTGATTCATCTTCTGGTCCCTATATTACAATGTTCTAGCCCCTTTTTATAGGTTCAAGTACAAAAATAAAATAAAAAAATACAAAAATAAGAATTAGCACAATGGTATCAAATCAAATACAAAATATGTTCTTAAAAAGGCAATAATTCTGAATTTGAAGAATAATCTTCCTATTTTGATAAAATTCTTGAATGATGAACTTTCATTTATTGAGAAATGAATCTTCATTCAAGATTTGCAATCATCAATCACAAATCACAAATGTTTGGCCAAGGAAGACAATTGTAAAAGCAAACAGTAAGGCCATTGTGTGAAGTTAAGAGTCAAAATTACTACAAGTGTCATCATTACATATAATATGAACAACATTGCAGCTACCTAATACAAGCATAATAGCTGGAAAAACAAGCATAACAAACCAGGTTAATAAATATGCTAAAGTTGGATCATGCCTTCCCAGTCTTAGGCACTATGAAAATTCAAACAGCGATGATATTTATTAGTTTTCGCCAAAGATCAATAATGAGATAATCTATAACTACAATAAAGTTTTTACCTCATGAAAAGTTGTATACTCTCTTCACTAATTTTTTCAATCAATGTTGGATCCGAGATATCCATAATCTCAATATCTTCAGAATCCTGAAAGACATGTAAGAAGATACTTAAATAGCAACCAATCACACTGCTAATTACATTGATACAATTGCAGTATAATGGAGCACAGAAGCACATTCCCAATTGCAGTATAATGGAGCACAGAAGCACATTCCCATATAGTACAAATTACAAAACACAAAGTCATGAATGCAGATCATACATTTGTAATCCATATTTTAGAAAAGAAGATACAACTGATCTCTCTTGCTTCAGGCACAATAGCTAACAAGAATAATATCCTGTTGTCAGGGACCTTTAGATTTCTCTTATTATGATTGCATACTTATTGGAAACTAGTCCAAATAATGCATATGGCTTAAACTCAAGAGCTCTCAAAGTTTGTCTCAGCGGAGCATAATTTGTTTTTAGTTGACTTCAATACATTGAATATAGCTAATCTACAATCAAGGAAGCATGGTCCTCCTTTAATCTTTACTTGTAACTGAGAAAATTTACAATATAAAGATGCTTCACAATATCAATTAAAGCAAACACAAAATCTCCTGCAATGTCTCCAAAACAGAAAGAAATTCATTCGGTTACATCTGCTAATAGGAAAAATTAAACTGACACAAATAATAAGTAGCTTATTCCAAAAGCACAAAAGATGGGACAAGCAAATGTTCCTCTTGCACCGTATGGCTGACCGAAAATTACGAATGATTCTGTTTTATACAAGCGAGTTGCAGCTTGCATACTGAGCTGAGGATAGGACTAGGTTGTAGCTATATGTCCTCATACCACAAAGGGGTGCTTTAAAGGCACCTACGAGTAGAAGTGTGCAAGCAAAATGCTCAGGCATAGTGGTTGCACTAAGAAAAAATAAGGCTCAACCCAATTTGTTACCACCTGATAAAATCAAGATTTGAAACCTCAGAAAATCCAATTGCAGTACTACATTTCAAAGTCTACATATGTACTCGGAAGTGCAGCAACCAATACCTACAAAAATGATTAACAAGCCATTAGGTCGCAACTACCTTGGCCAGCTACATGGACCTTCTTAAATTAAATTATGGTTGAGAGCAAGGTTTGAAATATTGTACCGCACCGACGTTTCGACATTTACTCGGTACGGTACGATACAGTATACTGAGTGATATACCGTTCAGTATATATATACAAGGTTCGCTGTACCGTACCAGCGTTTCGACCCGGGCTCAGTACGGTACAGTACCGATGTACCGGGCGGTACATCAGGGCATACCGAGCGGTACGCCCTGGTGTACTGAATATTTTTTTATTTTTATACTGTAGCAGTGCTAAAGTATAGTACTGTAGCACTGTAGTAGTACCGGGTGGTCCGCGTACCGATAACCTGTCAGACCGGTACGTACCGGGCGGTACGCTTCGATACGGCAGACCTTGTATATATATATATATATATATATATATATATAATATTTATAAAAGGCAACGTCGCCTTTAAAATATATTTTTTTTTCCTTCTCCGGGCGATGTCGCCTTTTTCGGCGACATCACCGAGGTGACGTGACGTCGCTTAAAAAATATATATATATATATATATATATATCAGGGTCTGCCGTACCGCCCGGTATGGGCGATACGTATCGGTCCGACAGGATTTCGGTACGCAGACCGACTGTTACCGGTCCGAGGCAATGCATCACTGTAGCAGTGTACTGTAGCACTGTAGCAGTGTACTCAGTACACCCAGGTGTACCGCTCGGTATACCGTACCATACCGGTACCGAGCCCAGGTCGAAATACCGGTACGGTACGGTATTGCAAACCTTGATATATATATATAACAACCGGTAACAAGCGGTTCGTGTACCAGCCAGCAGAGAGACCGGTATTTAAAACTGCACACCTTGATTAAGAGCATTATCTTTCTACTGATTTTAATAAGTTCTTTTGGGTCTTCCTCTTCTTCTTCATGCATCTTTATTCTAATTATCCCATTTAGATCGTGCATCTATTGGCCTTTTCTCATGAGTATATTCAGACCTCTTTAAATAATTTTCTTTTATTTAGTCATGAACAGGGACCAAGCTTTTAAATACAGTATTACATATCCATACTGGAATTTTAGTAGACAGACATATTGACTGGTACGGTATGGTTTACCTGAGTACACTTGTTAGAAATTACTTACAAATTGTTTGTCCTGTTGAAAAGAATGATTGACACTCCTGTATACTGATATGGTAATGGACTGACATGTATGGTTAGCACTATGGTAATAGAATCTACAATAGGAACATACTAAGTTGTTTCCAAAATATATATATTTATCTATTATATTTTACTAAGCCATACAGTAATCTCAATATCCTCATGTCAATGAAAGTAATCTTTTGTATATGTTGTATTCCAGAGACCTAATATTCCAACTTACAAAGCATATAGTTAGCAGCTTTCTTATAAAGTCCCATGTTTATATGAGAGGTTACGCAATACTCATGAGATCTCCCTCTACCAAACTATCTTATTCTCAATCTATGAACTAAATTTTCATCCATCTTCCCATCGTGCTAATGGCAGATCCAATAAATGTGTAAAACCTTTTAAGTCCCAAAGATTTGCTAAAACTGCACGTCGTATGTTTGATTTTAATCTACTTCGTCGACACAATTAACTATTAAGATTAGTCTCCATAGTTCAAGCAAGAGTATATCACAATTAAGTTCTCATCAGAAAACAGTATATCAATAAAGTTACTCGCTTTAGCAACAACACCATCAAACATAATTTTGTTACTTTTAAACCACTAGATACTAATTTTCTAAAACTCAACAAATTTATCTCTAGAAGCTTTATAATAGACATAAAATTCAGTGGCACTCATTTCATATTTTATCATAGAAACTAATTTTCAGTCTCATAATATGGCTTCTTAACTTAAATCTTATATAATTTGAGCAACATTCAATATTTACAATATTCTTATAGACAAATACCAAGAACATCTCAAAAGATCAAGAATTTTACTAGTTCTATTTTTCATGAAACCAAGGATTGAAATTTCGTACCATACCGAAATTTTGAGATTCACTCAGTATGGTACGGTATTGTAAACCAAGCAGTATATTTCGGTATACCACTCGGTATATATATATATATATATATATACACACACATATATATATATACACATATATATATATATATAAAGGTTTTCGTCGAGGCATCGCCTCTCTTCTCCCCGCGCACGGATGAGAAGTCGCCAACAAATGAGGAGGAAAGTGACGCCGATCTCCAAGTTCTCTTCTTCTCCCTTATCTTTCTTCCCCTTCTCCCTCTTCTTTCTTCTCCCTCGGTCACCATCTGATTTAGGATGATAACGGAGCGAAAACAACGTCGATAAGCCTCAATCGACAGTACCGCTCGGTAGCAAGCGGTGCGTGTACCGGTCTACTGACAAACCGGTACATACCGCTTCGTATCATTCGGTATTACAAACCTTGTAGAAAACTACTTAAACAAACTACCACTTGAAGATCAAATATCATTCGATCCTCAATTCTTATCTATTTTTAAACTTCTTTAAGTTATTATTCATATCGATTGCATAATTTTTCATAATTTTGTTACTAATCACTTGACCTCTAAAGCTATCTAATGATTGTGCATTTAATTATTCAATAACATAATCTCTCTCATTCGATCCTCAATATCACTAACAACACGATCTTCACTTTTTAAGCATCTTATATTTATCTGAAAATACTTAATTTCCAAAGCTCTAGCAAACCTAAACATATCCACACATCCTCTCCCAATACATGATCGAGCCTCTAAAAGTATGCAAGCATCAACCAAGTGCATGAACCTTGCATCTTGATATTGTCCCTGGAAAGGATAAGCCTATCACCAAGATGCTAATATTTAAGATCATATGGAGGATAGAGAAAATAACCTTTCACCAGTTTGCTAGAAAAAAAATGTAACAGCTAATCAAATGGCAATAGTTTTTCAGTTGGATACAAGGGTACAGATAAAAATTCCATTGCATATCAAGATAATGTAACGTCAAAAAGAAAGTAGCAGTAGTATAATGAAGAAAGGAGTTTACCAATATTCAAAATACTCAAAGAACAATACCAAATATGTGAGAGTATACTGACCAAAAACTAAAAAAGGATTTTTACATTAGAGTTTTTAATTGATATAAAATATCATTAACGACATTAAAATTTTACTTAAATAGCAAAACAGCACAATATCAAATATGAGCTTGCAAAAATTTACCTCTCCTAGTTCAGATTGCTCCACGATAGAATATTGAGCACAAGCTTGACCAGAAGGTTCTGCAGCAGAAACTTTAATAAACACATAGAAACAGAAAAATTAGAATATGAGATAATGTATGAAATGCTGCATAAATCATTCCAAGTAAGGACCTTCAATTGTAATTTACAGCAAGTATTCTGGGTAACTGTTCTATTATTCTTTTGTGGAGAGAATACAGAAAATCTATGGAATTAGTTGGGCATAAACACAAAACCAGTTTAATTTCCACAAGCTTTTCTTTTTTATTTTTTAAAAGACTGGTGAGGAACCCAGAATCTCTGCATATGCTTCGACACCATCTCTGCAAATATTTGAACCCAGAATCTCTTCATGACAGTGAGGAACAAGCCAAAATTATGCTTTTACTACTACTGTAAGTAATAACAGAATTGAGTGGTTGGGGTAATAAATACTATGTATGTAGATGAGTGGGACAAGTAGGAAGAGTTAGAGCAGATGGTACAAGAGACACATCAAGAAATGAAGTGGGCTTCACATGTTCATTAGAGAATGGCTTTGGATTACATATTGAAGGTAGATGAGCAAATTAAGCCTTTAAATGGAAAATATTGTGACAGCCTAATTACTTCCACACTAAAAATGGAAGAACTAAAATGAGGTCTAGAAAAAAAGGTGAACCCAGCGTATGAAATTCCTACCAATGTGGAGTCTAGGATACGTCAATAAATACAACATTATCTTTATATTTAGAGAGGTTGTTTTGAAGACTTGAATCCTGATCACCGAAATCACAAAGCAGTAACCTTATCATTGTACCAAGAACTATTATGAGTCATATAAAACTAAATAGACTCACTACTAGCAACACAGACTTCAAAACTTTTGGCCATGCACAACAGATTGTATACCCGAATAGCTAATAGGTTCAAGCGCTCTAACCGACTTGTTACTGATGAGTTCTCCTATAATACGTAAACAAGAATTAGCATCATATTTGTTTTCACAATTTTCTCCCATGGTGAACAACTTTCACAAATTTGAAGAAGCATGAAGAAACTGCAATGATTGAAGTAGCTTGTACAAACACTTCAAATACAACTGCAAAAATGCAGGAGGCAAGGGCTACAAAAGTCATCAGTCAAGAGACAAACATGATCATAGAAGTGATATAGAAATTATTATCCATAACCATTGGATGCAAGTTCTTAATCACATAACTTGAATGACATGATATAATTACATTATCCAAGATATCTAAAAGGTTTTGTCATATGAACTTATCCATTCTTCCTAACTGTCCTCAGTTCTATTGCTATTACTACTAAAAGTATATCTCATCTATTTAATGTTAGTCCTAATTAATCTAAAATCTTTAGTTTCTAAAATTTTTCCTCATCATGGAATGTAATTTTGTCCAGATTGATATATGCCGACCGGTATCTATTAGGGCATGAATCAAGACATAGACCTTCCCTTTTTGGGCTATGTGGTCCAGTTTATTTATTAATTTTTTCAGCCTACCACTTAAGGTTTGCATGCAAGGTATGGAGTCACCATCAGACCTCCAGGTACTTCTCATCCTCATCTTCCTTGTCCTCTTCTTCCTCGTCCTCTCCCTCTCTTCTCCCTGACTTCTCCTGCTCTTTTTCTTCTTCTTGTCCTCGTCTCCATTTATCGATACAACAGCATGGACTGGACCTGTACCAATCTGATCATGGACCAGAACAAGTCTGATACTCAACTGCAAACATGGGTCTCCATAACTCAAGTTTAAAACTTATCAAAACTCTCATCAATCAGAATAATATTACTAAGAAATAACATTTATCATATGGGTCTATCTTGTATATGGCTTGTAAGTTTGTCCATTATGAATATCAGAAAGTAAGGACTTATAGTTTATTCCTGAAGTAATATTATAATAATAACTATCTAGAGTCTAGACAATATAGTTTTAACACTAATGAGTTAACTGTCATGCATATCTTTAATGACATAAATAGACTAGTAGATTTTTTTTCCAATAGATATCATTATAAGTCTTAAGGACTCTATCCTAAGTTCTTTCCAAGTCAATAAAAAATTATATGCAATTCTTTCCTTCTACTCTCTATATTTTTTCATTTATTGTCTTAACAAATAAAAGCTTCTGTAGTTGTATTTTCAAACATGTAACAAGTGTGATTCCTGAGTCCACTGGTCTAGAAAATCTTGGTATATCTTTTGAAGGTATATCATTTTGATGCTCAGTCTTTAGCTGATAACAACATTTCCTCGTCCAGAAATTCCTCGACACTGATTAAAATATTTTGGGACAGCCTGTAAGTAAAAGCATTGTGCATGCCAAACTTTGATGAGCATGGCTAAGTATACATATACACACACTGTGAATTAACCTTATGTAGTTACTTATGTTAACCAACAACTGTTTGATCTATCATCAGCAACCATTTCATAGTTCATTTGTGTTTAGCCATTGGCTTGACATCCTCAGATTTGTCTCTTGTACATTTCTAGTATATTGCTTGCTTTACTTACACCAAATCCTCCATTTTTTTTCCTTCAAAGATTTTCTAACCACTGACACAACCATCTTTGCTAAACACATGATTTGAACAATTACCATCATTTTGACACATTTTCCTTAAACAAGGAGGAATATAAGTTCTTACAATGTCCCTTTCCTCAAACAAAACCATACTGAATATAATAGCCATCAAGAATTTTTATATTCCAAACAAGCACATCATTCCTCTCAAAATAGGCAAAGCATATTAATAATAAAAACATATAAAGAGTGCATTCTGCCATGTTTCCAATGCATAGATGCCAACTTAGAAAAAGCTTAAACTTCAGAAGCAACATCATCGATGACCAAGAAATAGCTCATGAGTTGTGGTTCATGAACGGGAATGTATATATCCGGTATCAAAGCACACATCTCAAAAACAGGGAAGTTTGAATGATTGTGCAATTAGCAGCTTTATTAGAATATTGAGCTATCATGGAATTGAGCATGAAAACTTACATTGACCTTACTAGTATGTAGTGGATTAGGCATTCACAAAATTTTGAAGAATGAGTAATATCAACTTCCATTCTATTTAACAGTATGTAGTGAATAATTTACTAAACCAAAGGACTTATTTCCCTAGAAGCAGAATTTTTTGGGCCACAACTTCACTAATCTGGCAAGGACAAGTTTGGCATCTCACATATGGAATGAGTTTTGGATCCCCATAAATATTCACCTGTAAGTAGCTGAATGATATAGTTGTTTATCTTCCGAAGAAAACTTCATTTATATCATATACCACCTAAATACGACTTCTAGTTAGCTCCGTCTCTTGAGTACCCACCACATTTTATCTTGAAACTAAACCATTAATTTTTTTAAGAAAAGACATCTGCGAGTCTCTCTTTCCATACTTGATTTCATTGTCCCAACAAATAAGCTCTTGTTGTTGATAGTTCAAGAAACACCAAAACTGATTTACAGAAGACTCGTATTATATTCTAGTCAAGGTTCGCCGTACCGTACCGTACCGGCGTTTCGACCCAGGCTCGGTACCAGTACGGTACGGTATACCGCTCGGTACACCCAGGTGTACCGAGCGGTACACTCACGTGTACCGAGCACTGTACACTGCTACAGTTCTACTGTACACTGCTACAGTGTTACTGTACACTGCTACAGTACTCGGTACGGTACGGGGCGGTCCACGTACCGGTCGTCTCTCGGACCGGTACGTACCGCCCGTACCGGGCGGTACGATTCGGTAAGTAAAACCTTGATTCTAGTTTTCATTTAGTAATCCTTTCATATAGTATTATAATATGGTACATTAACTCAAAATTTTGAATAGTGATTCCTCCCATATTTTTATAAATTGGCATCCAGAGCTTTCTTTAATCATCAAGCTTTTTCTTAATTTTTGAAAGTGATAAATCAATATTTAACCAAACTACTGATCATCTAAAATCCAAATTATCTTGAAAGAGTTTTCATCAAAATGTACAGTATTACCTATTTTCCTTATAAAATAATTTATTTACTCTCAATTGCTTATTTCTACAAGAAATCAATGGTTTCAGATCCTTCACTATTTTCGGTCCTTAAAGCTATCTTTCTTATAGGATATTCATTAAATAACTTATTCTTGATTTATCTTAGAATTATTAAGAAGCACTTCTCGGCCTTCATCCTTTACAAATCTAATAGTACGAGAATATCCTTAGATTTAGTAAGCCTATAGAAACTATCATAAGCCATTTCCTCACTCATACTTGTAATGTTCTTAGTCTCCTTTCTAGTGTAAACTTCTGAATTGTGCTCATAAACAAGCATGCCAATTGCCATACCACCCTTTAACTTCCTATGATGTTATCTTCCATCAAAATTACCTTACTAAAAGCCTTATTGTGTTAATTTCTTATATAAAGGCCATCATAGCTGATAATGGCCATATATATCTGCTCTCAGTGTAATACTGAAATTTCATTTTTAGCAAATTTCTTAAAAGGTACATCCAGGATTACTTTCCAATAAGACTTCCCTTACAGATTGAATTTCATCCAGTGACAAAAATCCTACCACAGTGTTTGTTGTCAGTTCTTCATCTAAGCATGTGCATCTAACAACCATAAAAATCAAGCTGACTGCATAGATCAGCAACAGGTATCAACATTATCTTTCATCACAGTTCAAATACTTTTGATTCTAAAATCTAATTTTCAGTTGCTAGGTTATGGGTAACATACACTTCAGCTTCTCTTAACAATATTTGCTAAACACAATTTCGGATAACATGATACCATCAAGACGAGTAACTCCATCAACATGTACAGAAGGCATTTTGTGCTGTGTTTTTGATGAATGCTCATAAGAGTGTTTATCAGAATCCTTAAGTTTCCGTTTCTCTGTTTTTGTACTGTAGGATTGATAGCCAATCAGATGACAATTATGTTTCCTGCAAAAACCAAGAAACCATTAACATTACAGAAAGTAAATTAAATAACAATTAAACTTGTAACAGAAAAGAACGGCATCACTGTTATGATGATTAAATTAATCAGTGGAATTACAGTTATATAATCATGTATTTGAGAAAGAAAAGTTACTCCATTATAGGTTCCTATCTGAATATATTGATTATAGCAATCAGCATCAAAGTTGTAAACTAAAGTGCTGGTTCATCATTACAAAAAAGTGAAAAACAACACTTACTTAACATGAAAGCTAGATAAAAGAACATTTGAAACCTTAAAACAGCTGAGATGACAAAGCATCCTTACAAATGTTTAAAAAAAAAAGAATCTGACATCTTTTTCAGCCAGTCAGTTCTGAGATCATTGTCTTCTCAAGAAGAAACAGAGCAGTTTGTCTCCTTATCCATTGTTCTTACTTACATTATGACAGTTCTAGTGCTACCAGTCCATTTTTCTCTTTGTTCTTCCAGAACTGAATTATTGAAGAGCTCATGAATATAACAGATTTCTGTTGATGAGATCATTATGTAGATGGTCCAGCCAGTAGTTGTTATTGGACTAAAGTATTGTAGTAAAGTGCAGGTAATTTGGGAACATCCTACTTGAACTCCATTATGTGCAGCTATTTTAGAAGAAAGCTGATAATACTTGATCCAGAATTGTCACTTAGAAAACTAGAGATTATCTATGTTCTTAGTAAAACTGAACATCACCATTTAATGATATAACCTCTACAGAATTTCCAAGAAAGTGCTACAAATTTAAATGGGAGGATTGCTAGAAAATATATTCCTCATTTCATTTAAATACTTGGAAGTGGATTTTCGAAAACATGATGACATATGGGAGTGCTTGATTTATTCTTCAGATGAAAGTATGAGGTCTTTTGTTTCCAAGTACCATGGTCTGGTATTTTTCCAATTGCCCATATACAGTTTGATTTATTTTCTCAGTAACTTCAAACTATTTGCCACAGAATGTCGGACTTTTGATTTGATATGACTAGCATTTACTGATCCAACTAGCTAGCAGAGCACCCAAAACTGGGCAGTTCAAGCCCAATATAAGGCCTACCACCTGGTTTAGCATGTGTCCTAACTCCTAAGCGAATCGATCAAATTTCGACCATTACCGACCTATTCCGATCAAAAACGATTGGATCTTGGTTAAGACTCAAATCCGACCATTGGGCTCTCTTTTGGGCCTATTTAACCTCCACCTTTCAACCTTCTATCCCCATCTTTTACTCTCACCCATTTCACTATCACCACACCACCTAATTCAATGGTATAACCAATCCGTTAACTTGTTGAGTCTGAATCACTACCCAAAATGCTTGAGCCTTAGGTTAATAGTCAAATTAACCTCGCCTGTAAGACTAAGTCACTAAATTGAAGTCATAATCTCACACACTTAATCCGCCACTTAAAGTCTTGACGTTCTTGTCAAGGCCAAACATAACCCAAAATTAGACTGTAGTTAGGTTTAGCCCAATAGTGGTTCTATGTTGTGACGTGTCCTCTAATCCCGTTCATGAGTAGCCTTTTTCTATTTGAGCCCGTCATCATACCTAATACTAGATTGACTGAAGTCCTTTACTACCTGAGCCCCACATCATGTCCTTTAATACTAGATCGGCTTTGATACCATTTGTCACGATTTCATCTCATGATATCACTATTGACACTCCACATTTTAGCTTGAGATCAAGGTGTCACAATATATATATATATATATATATCAAGGTTCGTCGTACCATACCATATCGGCGTTTCGACCTGAGCTCGGTACGGTACGGTACCAGTGTACCAAGAGGTACATCAGGGCGTACCGAGCGGTACACCTTAGTGTACCGAACAATTTTATACTTTTTATACTGTAGCAGTGCTACAGTATAGTACTGTAACAGTGCTACAGTATAGTACTGTAGCACTGTAGCGGTACCGGGCGGTCCGCGTACCGGTAACCTGTCGGACCGGTATGTACCACCCGGTATGGGCGGTACGCGTACCGATAACCTGTCGGACCGGTATATACCGCCCGGTATGGGTGGTACGCTTCGGTATGGCAGACCTTGATATATATACATATATATATATATATATATATGCACCCTAAACCCTAAACCTTACATATATATCCATATATATAAATATGGCTCTTCTTCAAGTGAAATAATATCTTTTAGAGCCTATGTCAAATTCTTTTCTAATATTCATTATAGAATGATATGGCCATAGAAAATCATTTTAGCATCTTGATGATCACTAGGCATAAGGTAATTTTGTAATTTTAAATTTTGTGAGGTTGACTGAGTCCACCAATGCGGTTGTACTCCTATTATGATAGTTATAATTGTTGTTATCTTAAAGTATGATCTCAATATCATGATTTGCAACACCGTACCATACCGCTTGGTATAGACGGTATGTACCAGTCCGATAGAGGACCGATATGGGCGATACATCGGTACGCTTTATACTCTTATCATGATGGTCATAATTGTTGTTATCTCAAAGTATGATCTCGATATCATGGTTTGCAATACCGTATCGTACCGCTCGATACGGGTGGTACATACCAGTCCAATAGAGAACCGATACGAGTGGTACATCAATACACCTTAATGTACCGTGTGTCAGTATGCTCGGTACAACTCAGTACACACCGTACCGATAGTTGATCGATACACCGTTACAGTACAGTATTCAGAACCTTGCTCGATATGCAAATGGTTTAACTAAATCAAGATAATATATTCACTTGCTTTGTTAATCCTATTCTCTTACTCTCTAATTCACTTCAAAAAGAAAGATTGATTTAAATAAGAAAATTAGATCTCTAAAGCCGATTTAATTTGTCCTCTTATCAAGCTTAAGGAGAATGTTTATTCTTGAATGATTAGGTTAGAAGTTAGAACTCCTTGATGTACACCTAGTTTAAGGCTAATTATATGAGATCATCTTTAGTTTTTGGTTGATCTAAGATCTAAGCAAGATCTATGATTATCAAGACTTGTTCATCATTGATCTACGATAGATCTAGCTAGTTCCGACTAGATCCATTCGGACCTTGACTTGATCTTTGTGAATCTAGGCTTAATCTTTGCAAACCAAGGGTAGATGGATTTGGATCTAGCCTTGATCAGAATTGATCTTGGCTTGATCAAAATATTTGAATGAATCTAGCCTTTGTCATTGCGGATTCATTCGGATTAATGCTTGACTTTGTGGATCTATCCGGGAAATTTGAGGATTTAGCATGGACTTACTCTTACTTTTTTTGGAAAATGACCCCAAGGCATCAATCGTATAATCCGACACGACAACACACTCATCGCTAGGGGCAGTGCCATTATTTGTAAAGTGTCCATTGCGACTATGTTGATCAAAGTAGAAGAATAACCCATCTGAAGTAGCGCTTGATTGATGGATTTCCTGATGTCATTAAATGGATAAAAGTTCCTCGAAAGATAAGTAGGGCCTTTTGAGAATAACTTGATGCCTAGAAAGCCCTATAACTATAAGACAAAGCAAACTGTGAGAAACCTAACAAGAGTGCTATAGAGATGAAAGTATATGATAAGTATGAGAGGCACGGTGATAATGTTGACTCGAGCCTCACAATTGATAACATGTGCTTCCTTGGAGCATCAACACATGTATAAGGGAATGATGAAACACCGGTTGATCAACTTGCAGTATCAGTATAATAGTGGCAACGGACCAGATCTGTTTAGTGGACCATTTACAACGAAAACCAACATTGGTGCATAAGAATTGGTTGGGACAATAAGCATAAGGCAGCCTAGACTACAGAACTTTTCAGAAGGATTTTCAAAGGTCAACTCTTAGTATCTTAAATTTGGATCTTGGTGCTAACCCACCATAGACAACAAAACAAAGACGGATTAATGATGTCTACAGCAAGGAGAAGAAGAAAATTAGAATTTGAAGGAAGTTCAACTTCAATAAGATCCTAGCCCATACAACCCAATGTCCTTCCTACCAAGCATGGTACCATCTATCCAGAAGTTTGGTCCAAGAACACAACCTGCTAATCCAATGGAGAAACATGACACTATGTAGATGAGTAGGTTCAAGAGCCTAGAGATTGGACTAAATAATTCAAGAAGCAATAGTGTTAGATTAATGTGCCATAGTTGTCCGAGACGATAAGAACGAGCATAATCAAATACCTTTTTTATTACAAGGACAGTTTTTCATAAACCAATTGTGTCCAAAATTCATGATGCACACAAAGGATTTGATGAACATTGTTGTTGGGGAGATTGGTCCAAAATATATTATACTGGTGGTGACCGATTATGGAGCAAGTATCAAGAGGGACGGATAATAATTGGAGCATAGGAAAATTTAGAACACCATATGCAGCCCATGATGATGGAAAATATTAGTGAATTGATGAAATGACATCGGTTAAGAGGACAGTGTCAAAGGCTCAAACCATCATAACTGATTTTCCAAGCAAGACCAATCTCAATTGATGCCAAAAATTTTTAACAAGGCAATCAACATACTCAATTTGTATGAGCAGTATTAGTATGTTTGATCTGTCTATTCTTGACTTCTAATGAGATAATATAATTAGAACTTATCATGAATTACTTGGGAATAAACAACTGTACATTCAGCAGTTCATCTTTCAACTTGATGAACTCCTTCTGCAATAGATGAAAAATTTTTAGGAAGAATCCTTGTGAATCTCAAATAATAATAGTAAGAAATGACAAACTGCTCAAAAGTTGGACATTATGTACTACATTGGGATATTTGATGAAGTATGCCATCAGCTCCATTTTTCTGCCTGTCCAAGACTTGGGAAATTCTATGAAGATTCACATTTTTCTATCATCGTACATGGATAATTGAAGCATACTCCTACAAGAGCAATGCTGAAAAGTTACCAGATTATAGAGTCATCTAATTTATTTCAACTTAAATGTTTTGAAATGTTCTGTTTTGTGAAGATTTTCTTAAAACTACAGATCCTAAAATTAGATAAAAAATTTCTTATATCCCCTTTTATATATGTATAGAACCACACAACAAAACATCAAACTTCTTCCTCCGAAAAGAACTTCCAAATTTTTATTAGTCGATTAATAAATCCCAAACTGATTCTTTCTTCAAGTATTTGGATCTAAAAATCCAAACCAAAAGCCAATTATGTGCTTCATGAAACCACTCCTTAATTTTCCTCCAAATCTAGAGAGTAGCAAAATAACATGTTGTCATGTTTCACAGTATCAATGGCGTTGTGTGCCATCTCTGATACCCTCATGGCTCATCTGTCGTAATTTTCTGACTACTGTGAAATAAAATGCTTGAGAATGATACTTCTACCTTCCACCTGCGTCAATCACATCCATTGGGCAGCTGCGAAAGCAATCGATCCCCACTTCATCCATTGGGCAGCTGCGAAAGCAATCTAGAGTGCAGCAAAATGATATTCCAACTGTTGATCGTTTGACAAGGTAATTTCACAATTGTTCAACAACGAGACTCAACAAATAGTCGTTTCACACTTGTTCGTAATGATCCACATATTCATCAATGGCTTAAGGTTATTATGATTCCTCTAGTTACTAGCCATGAAGCCCTCAATGGAGTATTCCAACTTGATGACTCCACCATCACGTGAAGCTGAATTATCTCAATTTCCAACTTGGTTTGATCATTAAGACAATTGTTTTCCATAAGGTTCGTCATACCATAACGTACCACTCAGTATGGCGGGTACATATCGGTCCGACAAGAGACTAGTATAGGCCATACATACATTGGTATGCCCCCCATGTATCATGTGTTGGTATGCTCGATATAACTCGGTACAGCTTGGTACGTATCATACCGTTAGTTGGTTGGTACACCAGTATAGACCGATAAGGCGAACCATGGTTTTCCATTCAATCTTTGCTCATGTTGATTGTATAGTCAAGAGGAGCCAAGAGGACAAATCCACATAGTAGTTGAAGCCATTAAGTCATAAAAAGGACCACACTACAAAGTGAGAACAACCTTCTTGACTTCAACCTCCATCTCGTGAAGGAGGGTCATCTCAAAACATGCAAATGTATGCGGCCCCTAAGCTGTATCTCACTGCAACTTGACCATGCCTCATGTTGGTTGCATCATTAAGAGTTTAAGACAATGGCTTCCCAAAGTCGACCTCTCCTTTAGTTAGTTGCATAGTCAAGAAGATTGCTCCACAACTCAATCATGTCTCTGGACAATTATTTCCTCAAGATGACTACTCCATCATAACAACCACTCTCATATAACAGTTGTTTCAAGTTGGTCACGTCATCAAGACCACTCCTCAAGTTGGTCACATCCTTAAAATGATCATATGACCACCTCTTTGAAAAGATGATTATGCCCTAAAAATACCCATGTCATTAAGTCGAGCATAACTACACAACAACCATGTCATATTTTGGATTTGGTCGAAGTTTGATTTGACCAATTTTGCTATTAGTCAATTTGCTATGAGGAGCTTATCGAAGGCAACGACAAGGGGCAAGTTGAGAGCATACATGGTAATGGTTAAAACTTGTGAAAGTAAAAGAGAAAAAAGATATTTTTCCCCCTATCGAGGTTTTGAACATTAGTCTTCACATTAAAATAAAATCCTCTATGACCATATCAAATCTCCAATGTGTTACAGTCTGATTTGACCTAATAAGGCTGAACCCACTAGCTCCTCAATCATCCAATCTAATGTCGTCGAGCATCTACCTCCTCAATCACCCCACCTCTTCACTTGCCTGAAATGCCTAGGATAAAAGAGCATCTGAAACACCCAATGTATACCAAAGCATCCCATTTGATCACGATGCATCCACCCTAACAAAAACAACCAAAAGTTTGACATCACAAGGACATCCCATTGAACCGTGATGCATTTGCCCATGATAAACAAGCATTCAAATCGCTCGACGCATTCCAAGGTATCAAATTTGTGCACGATGAGTTCACCTAAGACAAAAAAAGCATCCGAAGTGCCAAATGCATCCTAGAACTTCCCGTTTTAATGCATCCGCCAAGGATGAAACTACATCTGGAAGTACCCAAAACATCTCATAGCATCTCCATTACATGGGATACACTTGCCTACAACCAAGAAGCTAAACCACTCGAAGCATCGCAAATTATTTCATTAGCAATGATGCATCCGCTTAGAACAAAGTTGAATCAAAAGCGTCCAATGTATCCTAAAGCATCTCCTTTATGTAAAGTACATAAGTGATATGGTTATTATTTAGACTAATTGGGACTCAACTCATGGAATTCAGTCACCGCTAGACGAAGCACCTATCAAGGATTTCCATTTCAAGTACGGGACCCATTTCGGCAATCTATCGAACCGATAATATGGGTCTATACCAATCTACCAACACATGGTACACTAGATGTACTAATGTTTCGACGAGGAATAAAAAGAGGAAGGGGTGGTGGAGGAACAAAGGAAGCAGTGATTTAAAAAGCGTAAGGCGCCAAAATGCGCCAAGGTCCAAAAACGCTCGAGGCGCTCGCCCGAGCGAAGGCACCAAAATATAAAAATATATAATATAATTAATAAATATAATTATTTAAATTTTTAAATAAAAATATGCTATTAAATTAATCTAATAAATACAAATACTATTACTAGTATACAGTTAACAATATACTATCGAAAGAGGAGAAGAGTGAAAGGAAAGAGTCAGAAGACCGAGGGTGTTGATTGAGAAGAGCGGGAGCGACAGTTGCGAACGACGACAGTGGCAGCGGCAGCAGCAGCGATAGCGGGAGCGACAAGCGGCGATAGTGGCATCGGCAGCAGCGAGCAGCGGGAGCAAGAGCGGAAGCGGTGAGCGAAGACAATGGCAACGGTAGCAGCGAGCAGCGACAGCAGCAGTGGGAGCGAGAGCGGAAGTGGCGAGCGGAGACAATGGCAATGATAGCAACGGGAGCGGCGAGCGGCGACAGTGGGAGTGGCAGCGGTAGCAGCGAGTAGCGGCAGCGAGAGCGACGAGCGGCGACAGCAGCAATGGCAGCGAGCAACGGTGGCAGTAGCGTGAACGGCGAGCAGGGTTAGGGTTGGGGAAGTCATGCTGATATCAGTGCTTTAGTTGGTTCAATTGAACCAACTAAAGCACCGGAGACCAAACCAGACCTCAAACGTTGGTTCGATCGCCTGGTTTAACCTAGGCGCTCACCCGAAGCGCCCGGCGCCTGGGCTCGGGCGAGCGCCTAGGCGATGCCTCTTTGAAGCGCGCCACCTGGAAATGAAGCGAGGCGCTTGGGCCTCGCCTCGCCCGAGCGCCTAGGCAAGCGCCCGAGCGCCTTTTTAAATCACTGAGAGGAAGGAGGCAAGAAGAAGGAAGAAGATGAAGTCGTGGTGGAAGAAGAAAGAAGAGAAGCAGCGGCAACGTTAAAGCGACAGTGGCAGTGTTGAAGCAACATCGACAATGTTGAATTGGCAACGACAGCAGCGAAGTGCACCGACAATGGCAAAGCATCATCAGCAACGACGAAGCGGTAGTGGCGGTGGTGAAGACGTAGGGATAGCGACATCGTACGAGAGAAGAGGGCTTGCGAACTTTTTTTTTTTTCTTTTTTTAATAATGAGTTAGACAAGCCCCACCATTTTTTTTATTTTTTGATTTTAATCGAACCGCTTGAAACGAAGGTGGTCCATGTATCGGCCTACAGTATACTGTTAACAATATACACAAGGAGAAGAAGGAAGAGTGTAAGGGGGTGCTGACATAGAAAAGAGGAAGCGGCAACGGCAGTGAGAGCGGGAGTGTAAGGAGGCAGCGGTAGCGGGAGCGGGAGTGTAAGGAGGCAGCGGCAGCGGCAGCGACAGCGACAGCGGCGAGCAGCGGCAGCGGGAGCAAGAGCAGGAGCGGGAGCGGTGAGCGGTGAGCGGTGACAGCGGCAGCGATTGTGAGCAGCGACAGCGGTAAGCAGTGAGAGCGGGAGCGACAGCGACAGCGACAGCGGCAACAAGCAGGGTTAGGGTTGGGCAGCGACAGCTGATATCGGTTTTAGTTGGTTCGATTGAACCAACTAACCAACGGAGACTGAACCAGACCTAAAATCCTGGTTCGGTCGCCTGGTTTAACCTAGGCGCTTGCCCGAAGCGCCCAGCGCCTGGGCTCGGGCGAGCGCCCAGGCGGCGTCGCTTAGAAGTGAAGCGAGGCGCTCGAGCCTTGCCTCGCCTCGCTCGAGCGCCTAGGCGAGCGCCCGAGCGCCTTTTTAAATCACTAACAATAATTAACTTATCAATTCATCAATTGATTTTATCATCAAGATATCACATTTATTAACCTATCCTAACTTTAGAAAGGTTATATAAATTCTCCTCTCTTTAACTTTAATCTAATTTACTGTAGAAACTATCATAAGCTTTATAATTAGCCATGTTAACAATTTCTTGGCACTCTATTAAAGGATTTATATCTTCTAAAATTTTATTTAGCAATTGCATGTTAAATTTCATCACTAAGCTACCAACTTGAGTTCTGCGATACCATTACCTTAAGATTCTTTAAGAAATTTTTGTCACTCCTCGATATTCTACTTGAACTACTTTTCTCACTCCTCAAGACTATTAAGAACTACATTTGTCAAAATCTCACAAACAATTAATTTCCATATACAATCTCACAAACAAAATGTATAGACAAACAAAATTTATAGCCCGGTACCGTACCGTACCGGTATTTCGAGGTTGGCTCGGTAAGGTACAGTACTGGTATACCGAGCGGTACACCCTAGTGTATCAAATAATTTTATATATTTTCTTCATACTGTACCACTGTAGCACTGCTACAGTATAATACTGTAGCACTGTAGCGGTACCGGATGGTCCACGTACCAGTATGCCGTCGGACCGGTACGTACCGCCCATATCGGGTGGTACCATTCGGTACTGCATACCATACTATTTCCAAAATACATTTTGTTTGTCTCTCTTGTTAGTTTACACCATGCAATTATAATATAACCATTTGTTTCGTTTCCTTTTACAATTCTAAAGATATAATTTGAAGCAAGGTTTTGAATACCGGTCTGTATTGAGCTCGGTATGGTACGTACCGGTATATACTGTTGATACGCTAGGGCATACCGATGGTACACCCTAAAACCTTAAAAATAACTTCACCTACCACGCCAGGGCATACCGATCAGTATGCCTCAGTAACGATCGAAATCCAGGGGGGTACCGGTCGGTACGCCTCGATACCGATCAAAATACAGGTACTGCCCAATAGAGAACAGTTCGCACACCGGTATCCTCTCGGATCGGTACGTACCGCCCATACCGGGCGGTACACATCGAAATTGAGAACCCTGATTTGAAGAACATCAATCTAATCAAGTGTAACCATCCACCCTTCAAGGAAGGATTATGAAATCATTAAAACCTCGTAGCAAGAAAAAAAAATCTAAATGAATTATGGTCCACTCTTTATATCTACAATTATGAGATCGAGGTATGACAATCAAGAAGAAAGCTAGTTACATCTTGCATTTAGTAATTAAAATTCAATGCATGCTTACCAAAAGATATGATCATTTAGATTCCCTCCGATGAAATGTTTTTCATTAGCAGGTACTTGAATGATCCCAAGTGTTCCCAAAATTATGATATGATACTAATCATCTTGACATGTTTGAGGAACAATAACTACATATATTGGTAAAGAACTCTTACATCATCTATTTAACTTCTACATCCTTTTCCTTGAATTCCTGATCTATAATAGTGGTTATAATCAGGGTTTGCCGTACCGAGCCGTACCGCCCGGTACGGGCGGTACGTACCGGTCCGACAGGTTTTCGGTACGCGGACCGACTGTTACCGGTCCGAGCACTGTAGCAGTACTGTAGCGCTGTAGCCTAAACCCTAAACCCTAAGCTATAGCAGTTACTGTATCGCTGTAGCAGTTACTGTAGCACTGTAGCACTGCTACAGTACTCGGTACACCTGGGTGTACCGCTCGGTATACCATACCGTACCGGTACCGAGCCCAGGTCGAAATACCGGTACGGTACGGTATTGCGAACCTTGGTTATAATATTTCAATATTTTTCTTTTTATCACATATCAAAATTTATATCTACAATTCTCTTTAAATTAAGTACAACTGTTAATCAAAGAAGAGAATCATAGTGAACTGGGAACTGTTAAGTGTTCATAAAGCAAGACCCAAGATCAAGCAGTGGAATGCCAGCAATTATGACCATGTAAGACAGGAGAAAGTGAGTGATGCCGGGGGCTGCATTTTCACCAAAGGTTTAGCGGGATGACACTTATTTCTTAGCATTCTAAAGAGTGGCTCATGTAAAGGAATAAATCCAAGAATTAATTTTCTAGTAAACATTTACCAGTAATCAAGAACTATTTGCCTAAGTTTTGCTTCCAGTCGAATGAACAATGGTGTCCTTTCAAAGTCCTGTTTGTCATGAGCAGGTTCCATAAAGTTTGCCTCGAAAACTCCTGTAAATTGATTAACATGAAGCATTTATTAAGAAACACCTATTAATATTTTTTTAAAAGAACACTAATTAATATTTGATGAAGCAAATTTCCACAAGATACATACCAATAACACACCTCCCTCGACTCGAACCTTCCTGAACAACTTTCCAAAATGGCTATAAAAGGAAATTAAGAAAATAAAACAATTAGCGATTAGAATTTGTTGTATATATTATTCTTAATCATCAATATTCAGATTCGAAAACTCATACATAAGCAATCAACATAAATATAGGGGAAAAAACAAGAGTACATGTCTGTATAACACATATATATATATACAGTACGAAGAAGCAATGGAACATATATTGATTGACTAGCAGTACGAGTGTGGTAGTGGTAGCAATAGTCAAAGTGAAGTGATATGACTCAATTAAGTAGATCAACAAGGGAGGCCAATAGTATTTGTGCACAAGGATTTAGAAAGGAATTCTGGAATGAGGTTATCAACTAGAGCTTCTCAATTAGGTGGAACAATTAGCATTGGGTAGTCCAACCTGCAGGATTTATCATAGGACTTTGGCAATAAGGTAGCTCTTAATATGGTTGATCAAGATCCTACTACAGCCCACACAGACACCAAAATAAACACATTAGAAAGGCAATTGCACGGTGGCTCAACTTTCATCGAATTTCAATTACAGCCCAAAACCTTTACAACCAAAGCATGATTTTGTCCATCCAAAAGGCAGCTCCCAATGTTCAAGCCCCTTACACCAAGAGAGATACACAACATGTATCTAGGTAAAGAGGTTCAAGAACTTTGAGATTGGATAAAATCTTTCAATACAGTGCAACCATTGTTTGTGACATCCGGTAAAATGAACATCATCAACTTCCATATATATTACAAGAGAAGGATAGTATTCTATAATTGTATTGATGCTCCCGATAAAATCCATGATGCCAACTACAATGAGGGGTTGATGGACACAATGGTTGCAAAGGTCGGACCAAAATTTGTTACAGTAAGTCCTGATAATAGTGGAGCAAACTTTAAGGTTGATCAGTAACTGATAGTCTTGAGTCTTGACAACATTTATTTTGAACAACAAGTACAGATCGCTGCATAGACCTGATGATTTTGATAAGCCAACAGTTAAGATGATAATAAAAAAGGCACAAAGCATCACAAATTACATCAACGGCCATCATTGGGTGTAAGCTTCGATGTAAAATTCATATATGCAGAGCCCCTATGACCCAACATCACACGCTTTGCCACAAACTTCATCGTCTATTAAACAATGGAAGATTAGACTAATGACAGTGTTCACATCCATTGACTAAGGCAACTCCCAATATTCCAGTTCATCTATGGGAAAAAATGGACAAGTATATCCTTTTTTCCATATTCTGGATGCGGTTGTTGAGATATCTGTTGTGATTTGATTTGTTGAGATCTGATCTGCTATAATTTGATTCTCAACATGCTATCTTATTTGATGTGATAGACTAGGATATAATTGTTGATTCATTCCTAATTATATTATTTTATTTGTTTACATCAACAAGTTGTATATTTCCTAGATTAGCACCTAGATCTATTTAGGTAGTTCTTTCTTCTTTTTCCTTTTCTCTAGTTCGACTACATGTACTTCATCTTGTATACAAGCAACAATATAGAAAATAAAATTCTCTTCTTCATGGTATCAGAGCAAAATTAGGTTTTGATTTTTCTTCTCTCTGCCCACAATGGTATATGATAGATTTGTTTCTTTATCTCAGCATTTATTGTCGAAAATCTTCTCTGGTGACTCCTCGTTTCTAGCCATGTCTGAAACTCTAAAGTTTGTTTTCAATATTCCAAAAACTATTCACTCAATATTCCCTTCAATTTGAAGGTCATACCCTCTAGATCTCTATCATTAGACTAAGCGAGAGAAATTTTATTAAGTGGTCTCAATCCATGAAGAGCTCTCTAATGAGTAAAGGAAAGTTCAAATATGTAAATGAGCTAAGAAGGCACTAGCCTCAAACGAAACTTAGGAGATCGATAATGCGATGGTCATGTGTGACTGCTTTATTCCATGTAGCCAAGAATCAGCAAGACGTACCTTCTTCCTATGGCTAGAGATATTTTGGGATGTTGTCAATAAAATCTACTCCAAAGTAGGTTTTAATTCTCTAATTTTCCAAATCAAAAGACAATTTCAAAAGATAAAGCAAGGTACATCAAGCATCGTAGATTATTACAATAATCTGAGGTATATTGGCTAAATTAGACCTATATCAAAATCTGGAGATGGAATCTGCTGTCGACACTGAAAGGCTGAGAAACTTGCTTGAGATTGAGAGGGTATTTCAATTCTTATTGGGGTTAAATTCTGAATTTGATCAAGTATAAGATTGTGTTTTTAATAGAGAACCTTTTCATGATCTTAATGAAGTGTTTACCCTAGTTTGAAGTGCTTAAAGCTGATAGGAATTGCTAAGTATTAAAGAAGCAAATTATGGCAAGCCTATAGTGGAAAACTTTGCCTTGACAGGCTCAAAGATATCTCTCAACGCCAAAGACAACATGAAAGATAGCAGATGGTGTAATTACTGCAACAAACCAAAACACACCAAGGAGACATGCTAGAAACGACATGGTAAATCTCAAAACTGCAAAAACAATAAGTGCAACAATAAGGTAGTTATAGGAATGCTGGTAGCCACAAAGATTCAAGTTGGCGAAAATCAGTGAGGCTTCGAGACACTTTTATAAAGTAAAGAACAGCTAGAACATCTAAATGGACTTCTTAGCTAATCACAAACCACCATAAATCCATCTCCTACATGTTCTCTTGCAAAGCAAGGTAATACTCCTACCCTCCACATTTCCTCTAATCAAGCACTTTGGATAGTTGATACGGGTGCTAGCGATCATATGACTAGTCGTTCTCACATGTTCCTATACTCCATGTCTTGGAAACCTTAAAGTTCATATTGCCGATATATCTTTGTCCAATTGCAAGAAAAGGTTATCTTGTTCTCTCAAAGAATCCAATTTTGAAATTTGTTCTGCATGTTCCTAACCTATCCTATAATCTCTTATCCATAAGCAAAATTATGTGGCAAAATTCTTTCTATCTCCTTGCGTGTTTCAAGATATGTGCTCAAGGAGGATGATTGGCAGTGCTAAAGAGAAGTTGATCAACTCTAATACTTTGAAGGTGATGCTTCCTTGGATAGACAAGCTCAAGCCATAGGCAGTTTTTCTTGCTTTTCTAATAAAGACAAAAAAATATTATGGTACTATAGAGCAAGGTTTTTAATTTCGAATGATACCACCCGGTATGGGCGACCAGCAAACCGATACGTAGACTGCCCACTACCGGGCGATACCGTCGATTAGAGCTGTTTTCGCCCCGTTAACACGTGAAATCAATCGGTGACGGTCAATTTCGACCGTCGCCGCCCGCTACGAGGCAGTATTAACCGAGGGAGAAGGAAGAAGAAGGAGAAAAAGATGGAGAAGAAAAGGGAGAACCTGGAGATCTGGCATCGCTCTCCCTCGACGATCCCGATCCATCGCCGCCCTCCCTTGCCTGGTGTCGGAGATGAGATGTCGCCTCCTCGTCTGAGGCGACGAGGCATCGGCATCGTCAGCGACTTCTCCTCATCCGCACAGGGAGAAGAAGCCTCGATGACGACATCGCCCCTTTATATATACATATATATACATATATATATATCGAGCGGTACCAAACTGATCTCGATACTCCGGTACGATACAAAATTACGAACCTTGCTATAGAGTATAGAACAAGTCATCCTAGTTTCAAGAACTTCAACAAGTTGCTACTTTGCTTTAAGAATAAGAATCTCTCTCAATTTCACAGTGAAATATATTAACTAGTTAAACATCATCATTCCATATTCGCTTCGCAACCATATAAACACTCCCAACCCTTTAGCTTAATCCATAGTGACAATTGGGGGCCTTCAAAAGATAAAACACTACTAGAACTAATGGTTTATTGCCTCCATTGATGATCATGATCATAATAGAGTTTGTAAGGCATATAATGGAGAACTATCTATCTTTACAAAAGATTCTAGAAAAGTTTATTCTAGGCAAAGAAATCAATAAAAAGTCATCAATTAGTTAGCCTAGAAATTTTGAAGAGTTATGTTGAAAATTGAAGAGTCTTCTGTTCTTTCTAGGTGCTAACCTAGAGACTCCTTTAGTATTAAGTGCGCTCATTTACTATTTGGCATGGTTCGCTTTACCGGTTCATATCGGTGTACCGAACAATTGTCGGTACGGTATGTATTGAGTTGTACTGAGCCTTATCGAGCGCACCGACACAAAGTACATGGGGCGTACCAATGTACCACCCGTACCGGTCCCCTATTGGATCAATACATATCACTCATACCGAGAGGTACGCTATGGTGCGACAAACCTTGTTATTTAGGTAACCTAGAAGTCACATTTTGAATTTCTAAAAGGCATACAAATTTCATAGGATATTACTTTCGAGAATCATTGTCTGCATTAATTGTATCAAGGTTCCTAACCCCAATAAATAGTGGGGCTTATCAATGGATCAAACACTTCATATATGAATGAAAAGAATTACATCATCTCTAGTCTCTTACATCTCACACATCACTTTCTTTCTCTTCCCCCCCACCCCCTTCTCTCTACGTTCCGACTCTGTTCTACATCAATTTGGTTTCAGATCTAGGTGAAGAAACCAGTCCTGTACCTCATTGGGCCCCAACTAGCAACTTCTATCAACAGTGGCATCACTCAAATCCTTGCACCTCCAACATCAATCCTTTGCATGTGGAGTTCGACTTTGGAGCGGCTATCCCTACAAAATTGGTGGACCACCTGGCTCTTGGTGCCTAGTAATTTTTGAAAACTTCTTTAATATTTTTGTCAAAAACAACAACCGTATATTTCATTATATCCTAACTTTTATCGCTCCGCCCCCCCCTCCTTCTCTTCTCCTTTTTTTTTATTTATCACCTGCTCTCTCCCCTTGGATTAGAACTACAATACCATTAAGATCTAAAACCTTGAAAGTTGTCCCTAGAAAAAAGTGAGAGAACCACTTGAATCAATGCATTTCTACCTTGTGCATAGCAACAATTAACAACCTCATTATCAAAAGGCAATTTGTCAATAGCATTAGAATCATGACTAAGCAAGGTGAAAACCAAAACATTTTTGATGAATCTCATAACCAATAGAGTGAGGTAGAGATCCATAGGACCAAATTAGAAAATTATGACACAATATTAAACTAGTTATATGACTAGATGACCCAAGTCCTAAGAGATCTCCAAAACCTTAAAAAACGACCCATGAATAAGATTGATGAGTCGATAAAATAACATGTTCATTCTCCACAATCCAAAGCTTCAAATCAAAGAATTTTACCTACTCTCCAAGCCCATATTCAAACAAATCCAAGGTCTACCTAAAGGGCACCTATTCATAATCATGCTCCAACAATTCCTAATGACCAAGCATTTGACCTTAATAATGAATTCCTAGAACCAACTAGAAATCCATAAACCTAAGTAATGAGCCAACGAGTTCGACTTGTTGACAATCTGGATGAAATAGCTAGAAGAGTTAAAGTGGATATGCCAAACTTTGATAGTAGGTTTGACCTAAATATGTTTGTTGACTGATTAGATAGCATGAAAGATTACTTTGAGTGATATAGAAATATTGATATTGAAAGTGTACGATTTGCAAAAATGAAACTGCTAGGATCTGTTAGGAAATATTGGCAACATATCCAATAGAGTCTTTAACACCATCGAGAGCCTCCCATCACTCAATGGGAAGTCATGAAAAGAAAAAATTATGAAAAAATATTTACTAACCTACTTTCGAAGCCAACTGATTGAATAATTGTTAAACCATAAATAGTTTAATTCTAGTGTGACGGAGTATTTAGCCCGATTTGAGGAACTTAAGTGTGGAATAGAAGAAGACTAAATTCACTGTCCGAAGATTTGTTAATGAGTTGAGGTTTAACATCGAACAAGAAGTCTCCCTTAGTTTCCTTGACACTAAAGGGGAAGCTTCTTAACGAGTCCTTGAGATTGAGAAGTACCTCAAACTCTATCCAACATATCGAGCATCTTCTTAATCTCTCGACAATAGAACTAGTTCTCAATCCATCCCAAGCAGTAGCTCTGTGAAGCCAAAAATCCACACTACTAACAACAATCCTAGCCCAGCCATAAATTATCCAACTCGTACAACCACTTATTCTCAAACTAATTCATCTTCAATTCAATGTCATTATTGCTCTCGTACATTGTCTCTAGTTGTTCTCAATGTACCCTTATCTTAAAATAAGAACCAAAGGATCAAATTACAAACTTGCACAATATTAAAGTTCTCTTCAACCTTTCACCCCTAGGTTGATAGTCAAACTGAGGTTGTTAACCGTTCCTTAGGAAATCTTCTTAGATGTTTAGTTGGGGAGAAACCCGAAAACCAGGATTTAACCTTATCCACTACAGAAATTGCATACAATAACTCAATCAATCGCTCCACCAGAAAAAACCCATTTTAAGCTATCCTTGGCTAAACTCATATACTCATTGACCTAGCACCCCTTTCACTTAACTATCGTGGCTCAAAACCAGCCCACTCCTTCACTCAATATATCTATGATTTGCATGCAAAGACTCAATGTAAAATTGCCTTAAGTAATGAACAAACTTGCTGTAAATGCACATCATAGAAGTCAAGAGTTTAAAGTTGTGATTATGTCTTGTTTCGCATTTGCCTTGAGAGATCCCTAGAAATTCATTTAAAAAGTTGCATGATTCGCAGTTGTGATTATGTCTCCTTCACTAACCTAGGGACTCCTTTTCTATTAAGTGCACTCTTGTAGTAAGTGCACCCATTTCCTATTTAAGCATCCTAGAAGTCATATTTTCGATTTCTATAAGACATACTAATTCCCTAGGAGATTACTCTTGAGAATCATTACCTACATTAATTGTATCAAGGCTTTTAAACCCCTACAAATAGTGGGGCTTGTCAATGGATCAAACACTTCATATTTGAATGAAAAGAATTGCATCTTCTCTAGTCTCTTACTCTCCTCTATTATCTCACATTTCTCTTTATTTCTCTTCCCCTCTCTTTCTCTCTACTTCCCTACTCTTCTCTACATCAGTATATTTGTTAAAAGAAAAATCCAAGACTACTATAGTGTTTCAAAACTTCTATAACATGGGCAACACCCAATTCCATGCCCAAATACAAATCCTTAGAACTGATAACAGAGGAGAGTACTTCAAATCCATTCTTAAAAGCTTTCTAATGGAAAAGAGTATTATCCATCAAACATCTTGCATTAATACACCCAAACAAAATGTAATCGCTAAAAGGAAAAACCGTCATTACTTAGAGGTAGCTCAGGCCATTATGTTTACTATAGGAGTTCCTAAACATTTTTAAGGAGAGGCTATCCTAACTGCATCTTATTTAATCAATAAGATCCTAACCCAAGTATATAATTTTCAAAAACCCCTAAACATCCTCCTACAAACCTATCCACAAATCCGAATCTTTAGTATTTGCCTCCAAATGTGTTTGATTGTGTAGCATTTGTTCATATACGGTCATAACTGCACCAAATTTGATCCGTGAGCAAAAAAATATGTTTTTCTAAGCTTCTCACCAATTCAAAAGGGATAGAATTGCTTTGATCTCTTACAAAACAGATTTATATAAGTATGGACGTCACCTTTTTTTTAAATCAACCTTATTTCTCCAAAACTTTATTTAAGGGATAGAATCATACAGAAGAGAAGTTTTGGAAAACTATTATAACCCTACCTATGAATTCTTCTGAATTCATTCCTATCACAGGTACATCTCAGAAATCACCTTTCGAATCCATTCCTATCACAGTTCTACCTTCTCAGCCACAACATATCCCTAGTACCACTAATCCAATGTTGCAACCTTAATCTATTACGCTAGAACATAAAACATATGATGTAACGAGAGACTTAGTGACTGATAAACAGCAATCAGAACTATGTGTCTATACAATAAGGCAAAATCAACAAGGTTTGGGGCAACAACCACACTATGTTTACTAAGAGTCAGCTCTAAGTGCAACTGCTCATGAAACTTTGAAGTACTCCAGACCATTCTTTACACGTAGAATGAGGTCATGTACTGCTCATCCTATTTTCAATTTTGTGTGATATCACAAATTCTCTTCTTCTTTCAAATCCTTTGTTTTTAACTTGTCAAACCCAGATATTCCTATGTCTATACAGGAAGCCCTAGCTGTACCTGAATGGATAAAGGTTATGTATGAGGAGATGAGGGCATGGAGAAGAATGAGACTAGAAAACTTGTAAATTTTCCTAAAGGAAAGAGACCTGCTGGTTATAAATGGGTGTTCATTGTGAAATATAAAGCTGACGAGTCAATTGAGACTTATAAAGCAAGGCTAGTGGCTAAGGAACACACTCAAACACTTTAAATATATTATCAAGAGACTTTTGCACCTGTGGCAAAGATGAATAGCGTCCGAGCCTTGTTGTCTCTTGTAGCAATTTTTGACTGGCCTCAACAGTAGTCAGATGTGAAAAATGTCTTCCTTAATGGCAAACTAAAAGAGGAAGTCTACATGAATCTACCTCCAGGTTTTGAAAGAACATTACGGTATGATAAAGTCTGCAAGCTAAAGAGATCACTCTATGGACTAAAACAATCTCCTAGAGCATGGTTCGACAGATTTACTAAGGCTATAAAGAGTTATGGATATTTACAAAGCTAGGCTGATCACACCATGTTTTATAAGCATGCTGCCAGTGGAAAGGACTCAATACTCATTGTGTATGTGGATAACATTATATTGACAGGTGACGATCTTGTTAAACAAGAGAAACTAAAAACCTTCTTGGTCAAGGAGTTTGAAATCAAAAATCTTGGATCATTAGCATACTTCTTGGGTATGGAGGTAGCTATAACCAAGGAGGGGAACTAGTATGTTGGGTTGTAAACCATCTGAAACACTTATTGAGTAGTGAGGTGGATAAGGGACAGTATCAAAGTCTGGTTGGAAAATTAATTTATTTGTCACATACTAGACCCCACATTGCCTTCGATGTTAGTGTTGTAAGTCAGTTTATGCACTCACCTAATGAAGAAAGAACATATGGGGGCAATCTTTACAATTCTCTAATATCTCAAACGAACTTCAGACAAAGGTTGATGTTTAAGAAGAGGAACAATGTATATGTTAAAGCATATACAGATGTTGACTGGGCCGACAGTATAGATAATAGAAGATCTACATCTAGATATTGTACCTTCATAGGGGGAATTTGGTGACTTGGGGTAGTAAAAGAACAGAAGCTGAATTTCGAGTTGACTTGGTGTAGTGGCTAGAAGTAGTGCGAAGCTGAATTTTGAGCTATTGCACAAGGAATATGTGAACTCCTTTAGGTAAAAAGACTTCTAAGTGAGTTAAGAGTTTCTTGAAATCAGCCAATAAAGTTATATTCAGATAACAAGGCATTAATGAGTATCTCTCGCCACTCAGTGCATCATGATAGAACAAAGCACATTGAGGTTGATCGGCATTTTATTAAAAAAGAAGTTGGATGACGGACTATTACGGACTCCATTTATCCCTACCAAGCAACAAGTTACAAATATTTTCACAAAGGGCGTTCAAAACCAGCAGTTTGATCACTTGACTAGCAAGCTGGGGATGTTGATTATCTTTGAGCCAGCTTGAGGGGGAGTGTTGAGATATGTCAAGATTTGTTATGTTTTGATTTATTGAGATCTGATTTGCTATTATTTGATTCTCGACATGCTACCTTATTTGATGTTATAGACTAGGATATGATTGTTGATTCATTCCTAATTATATTATCTTATTTGTCTACATACACTAGATAACTGAATAGATCTATTTAGGAAGTTCTTTCTGTTTTTACTTTTCTCTGGTTTGACTATATGATTAATTTTCCAATAACATTGATATGATTAATTTTCCTCTTGCATACAATAGTTAATGCATCTGCATAAAAAAATTCACCAATCCAAGCAAGGCAGAATACGTGGCTATGAATATGCATATCTTGAAACCAACAGCATAATAAAACTCCAAAGAAAAGTCTTGTTATAGTTTCCTTTTGGTTTAAATAAAGAAAAAAAATAGAGTACCAACTCTAAAAAACAAGCAAAAATCCCAGAGAACTATGTCACAGAAAAGTTCAGATTCTTACCAAGTCCATGACCAATTTAACTGATGTGAAAAATAAATATCATATGCACCAAACACACACACACAAACCTAATTTTAAACAAGATGTCCAATTGTAAAGATGTCATCCAAGACCAACCCAGTTTTGGCAAATTTATCACCGTTTTAATTAGAAACTTGTTTTAATTATTCAAACTCAACCAAAGATTAGCATAATTGACAACCTAATGCAGAAAAATGGAAGGAGAAGGTGAAAAGAAATTTTGAGATGAAGGCAAGAGATGAAGACAATGAGTATGTGAAATAGAGGTATAAAGCTTTGTATGTACTTGCTGCAACCATTGCATTTGTCATCTACCACCATTATGCAATCTTTGTTGTCCACTATTGTGTACAATCAAGAGGAAAGGATATACAAAGATGTTAGTTGTTAACCTCCTAAGAAAGTAGCATGATATTACAGAGTACCAACATATCATGAGTTCAAAAATCTCAATTCCCGTGATCACCATTTTCAGACAAGATTTCTTCCTTTAGTTGTCTATGTTACCTATGCTCATGTACATAGAGATTCCCTGGGGCTAAGCTACAAGCGGATGAGTTTAATATCTTTTGTAAAGACATTTAGTAGTTACTCACTAGTTACTACAATAATATACTTATGATACCTTTTAAGAAATTAATGCATATTTATGTTCATCATAAACTTTTACATTTTTTAATTTTGATTTTAGTCTCAATTTTTTAAAAAAAATAGATATTTTAAAAAATATGAAGGTAAAAGAATCCTTAGTATGTAATAGTTTTCTCTCAATAAACTCTACTTTAATTTTGAAGGTTTTACTTCTTTATAATTTTTAAAATTTTATTTTAGAATTTATTTATTGGATATGTCAATTATTTATTTTAAAATAAAATTTTATTTTGTTTGCTTATCTTGATCACATCATCGTAAGCTATCCTGATAACAGTGCGTCAGTGCTAATCTTGCAAATTATTTAATTAATGTCATGGGTTTACCAAGGCCATAATAACAAAAAAGAGAAAATGTCACTCCAACTGGAGTATTGCCATGGTATGGCACACAGCATTTCTTGTAGTTACTAGCCAACCATGATAAGGAATCACCTAAATCTACCGTGAAATCCCATAAAAATTTTATACCATGCACCACTACAAGTTTGAATATAACTATCTAGTGATACATGTAGGGAAGTCCAAAACACTCTTGGATAACAGAATGAACAAAAATAATAATAAGCCATACCCTAGAATAGTAAACAAGATCCTTGATTGTATGATAAAATAATCAAACCATAACAAGACTGTCTTTATAATAAGCATTAAAGCCAAAAAATTCTGAGAACAGTAGCCTCTTTTGCAAACCCAATTGTAAAAAGTTTCATGATACTCTTCAATAACAGCATGAACAAAAATAAAAAAACTGTAACAAAAACAGTAAACAAGAACTTAGTTATATGACAAAATAACCACACCATAATAAGACGGTTTTTATGATAGACATTAAAGCCAAAAATTCCCAGAACAGGAGCCTCTTTTGCAAAGCCAATTGTCACCCGCACCGACACCTATATTGTGAAAAGTGGTAATGTATCAAACCAAATAAAATGAGAGAATGAAAAGAAAAATATAATGAAATAGAGAAATTTTCTTTAAGTAACAAAACATCGACAAGTATAACTAAACATACTCACCTAAGACAATGTATGGACAACAAAGTGAAAGAAAGAGTCCTTTGTCAGGTAATCATATATTACTCTGTGGTTAATGATAGGTTAAAGTTAAACATTGTTAATGTGTACTACAGCCAGTTTCTATCTTGTAAGTTATTAAATATTATACTCAAGCAAAAACATAGTACCCTTTTTAAAAGCTAGAACATACACCAATTACCATTGTGTCGACCACTCTTATCAGAACTCAGAAGTCTACTTTAAATACCAAGTAACTTTCGAGACTTTTAGCAGAGATACAAAAACTCTCTTTACATGCATTGATTACTGAATAAGCAAGGTTGAAGATCATAATAAATTGTTATGAAGCCATGCACATTCATATTAAGACACATAATTTCCTAGATGTCTCTATCAAGGTTCGCAATACCGTACCATACCGGTATTTCGACCCGGGCTCGGTACCGGTACGGTACGGTATACCGAGCGATACACCTGGGTGTACCGATTACTGTAGCACTGCTACAATGTTATAGTAAACTGCTACAGTGATACAGTACCTCGGAACGGTTACAGTCGGTCCGCGTACCGAAAACCTGTCGGACCGGTACATACCGCCCGTACCGGGCGGTAAGGCTCGGTACGGCAAACCCTGGTCTCTATGACAATACCCAGGGTGCACTGCCCAGTTGGCTATATGAAGGGCATGGTTTTAAACATGCCAGCCATGTGCTCAGAACAAGGCACAGAAATCCTTGTTTGCCATCATGGCGCATAATCACACAGTGTGTGAAATTGAAACTTTTACCAACAGTCTTGATTTCTGCAACTCATTTGCTTTATTTTTTATGATTATTCCATCTAACATTCTTCAGTATGTTCCATTTACCTGAACATTTGGGTCTATATAATGCTTCTGGCTTCAACCTTCACAGGCACTAATGTCAAGTTTTCAACCATGTACAATTGAGGCCCAATTGAGATGTAAAATGGAACTGCTGCATTTGTCACGAGGCATGAATAACATTTTCAACTATCTATGCTGAGGGCCTTCCAGCTGACAACTGGAGTTATTGCATTCCTGTCATGATACATCTTCCAAAGTAGGCTTCAATTGTGCTAAAAATGCATTTTTTATCCATTCTACACTTAACCAACAAATAAGCACAATGTCTATCACCACTGTATGTAGTTGTCAATCCATCAGCATGTTCCATATAATAATGAACCTAAATTCTTCTTTGAAATATGGTTTAATGTGGAATAATACATTATCACAGAAGGTTGCATGATGTTCTCCCACAAAGTCACAAACAATGAAATAGTTCTCTACCACCTTGGACATAATTCTGCATTATGCCTATTATATTCTTAGTCAAGGGTATCACCATTCACATCTGTGCTACTTTTGTTTATTTACATTCACATGTTTTCTGTTCTGCTTTAATCTTTGTCAGCAATCTCCATTATCAGAACTATGGAATCTCAAGAGTCCAATGTCTTAATGGTGAAAAGCTTCCTTCAACTACAGAGGTGCCAAACAAAAACAACATTGCAACTTCAATCAGCTAAGCAGAATGACTGTACATAATTTTCACCACACACTGCCACAACACAGAGGAGAATCAAAATTTTCTCCACTAACTTGCCCATGCAGTATGAACTGGTATTAGTTGCAATGTAACTGGGTCCTCCACAAATCAGCCAAATACATTTCAATGACAGTGTGATACTTATTTCAAACTTCAAAATTTATTCCAAAGTCGCAACTTCATATCAATATTTCATACTCACACCAATTGTACCATACATGACCATTTTGAATGTATTGGGATGAACTATCTATAAAAATTTTGTAACCTGAAGTGCTATGAAACGAAGGATTTGTGGAGAGGTCTAAACTTAAGTAGGTCAAATTAATACAGAGCAAAAGCTGCATAACTATGAGGTTTAGATTGTGCACTTGTCAGAAGACTCAGAACTAGTGTGTGATAAGAGTTCCTACAGCCATAACTTCTTCTTTAAATCTCTCAATTAAAACAAAATGCTATTTGAGTCCAGAACCAATACAGCACCAACCATCTCACTATTAGGATCCTTTTTATTTTCTGAGCTTTGAATAATATTTTATTGAGTTTGTCTAGTTCAATAAGAATCGAATAGGGGCTTATTTGAGATTTATTTATTTATTTATTAGGAGTCCAAGTCCTGATGGACTCAGGGGGGGAATTCTATAAATATGGATGTATCTATTCCTTTTCATCTATTTATGAAATATTATTCCACCTTTTGGAAAACCCTAGGAGGTCGATCCCCTCGAAGTGATCAAGGAGGCCGATCCCCTCGAAGTGATCATCCCTTTTCTTTCTCTACATCTATGATAAAACCCTATGGTCTTATCATTTGGTATCAGAGCAACGATCCTCGAAGTTTTTGCTGCAATTTCTCATATCACTTCGTCGCCACAGCCATCATCATCTCAAAAAAAAAAAAGAGGGGTCGGCAACCCGCTCAAGCGAGAAAGGGCCACCGTCGTTGTTTCCTAACCTCAGCGACTCCTCACTACTCCTAACCCTAGACGTTTCCACGGCAATTCTTCATCCCACCTTCCGCTATAGAGGCCCAAGCCTCAGCCCACCTTCTGCCACAACCGTGCATGCAGCAACTGCACGCAATCGACATCTGCAACCCCCTCCGTCGCCATCTCACACCCCAACTGCTGCAACTGCCATCTCTCTCCTCAATTATTGTCAAGCGATTGGTGCGGAGAAGGAGATTGTTTCTTCCGCTGGAGACGCCACCGCCAGTAGCGCCCAGCATCACCCGCGACCCTCGCTGCCTCCCCTTAGGTCGCGACCGCAGCCGTTCGCAGCAACGCTTTTGCCTCCAACCGCGCACACAGCGATCGTGCACGATCGGCATCTACAACCCCCTCCGTCGCCATCTCATGCCCTAGCCGCCGCAATCGCTATCTTTCTCCTCAGCCTCGGCAGTAGTCTTCCTCCACGCAGCGACAGAAACAAGGCAACTCCCCACGCCGATCACCGTTGTTTCCCAGCTAGCAGACCTCCCTCTCGCTACTCCCAACCGCACCACCACCACCGCCTCTTAGCCTCGACAACAACCTTTCCTCCACGCAGCGACCGAAACAGGGCAGCCTCGATAGCAGCATCCTCGCAACGACTACAGCAAGCCCTCACGCTGCTCTCGATGTCCGCTTCCTCAACAGCCTCACAGCGATCCCTCACGCCCTTAATGCAGCTCCTAGCCACGCCACCATCACTGCCTCTCAGCCTTGGCAGCAGCATCCTCCTCGCATTGACCACAGCGAGCCCCCACGCTGCTCTCGACGTCCGCTTCCTTGGTAGCTTCCCGATCCCTCACGCCCTCAATGCTGCCTCGGGCCAAACTTCACAGCAGTCGCACCGAATAGGGCAGTGTTGATGCCCTAGACTAGACACCAGAAACAAGAGTCAAGGATTACAGATCTACAGTCCTATGTAATGGCTACCGGTAATTCAGTGAAAGCTCAACTAAAAGCCTTGGAAACCAGAATTGAGAACTGGCTACAAGAAACACTTAATGATTTCAAAATGAGCCTACTGGAGAGCTTCAGCAAGCTTTAACAAGATGAAAGTTCAAGTCTTACGTTGAACCAACCTGGAGACACTGAAAAAAGGAACCAAAAATAGGACACAAGCTACCCCAACACGAAGGTGGAATTCTCAAGATGGGAAGATGGAGATCCGACCAGTTGGATCTCTAGGGTAGAAAAATTTTTTTGTTTTCACAAAACTCTAGAAGAATCCAAGGTGGAAATAGTTTCAATCCAACTAGATGGAGATGCAATCCAATGGTATGATTGGTACGAAACCTGTCACGAAGTCCCCTCATGAGAGCAATTCAAGAGAGAACTTCTCATTCGCTTTGGACCATCTGAATACAAGAGTGTTAATGGGCAGCTCGCTAAAATTCATCAAACTTCTATAGTGCTAGAATATCATAGAAAATTTGAACAATTGTCAAATCAAGCCAGAGACTGATCCGAACAACAACTGGTAGGAACATTTATCGAAGAACTCCAGATATCCGGTATGAAGTCAAAGCTCGCCAACCCCGCATTATGACAGCCGCAATCTCATTTGCACATTTGCATGAGGAAAAAATCAGTAGAGAGAATCGTCGAAACAGAAGTGACAATAAATAGATGATCAACAAGCCACCAGCCTCATCTATTCCTAGTCGAAACCCTAACACCTGAAGACTAACCCGAGAAGAACTCAAGGAAAGATCAAGGAAGGGTTTGTGCTGGCTCTATGATGAAAAGTGGAGTAAGGAGCATCGATGTAAACAAGAGCAACTTCTGATGATTCAACCAATTGAGGAGGAACCGAAAGTTGACAATGTGGATACTGATTATGAAGGTATGGATTCTGATGAAGATGTTGAACCTATCATACATACAGTGCATGCATTAGTCGGCTACTCTAACCCACAAACTATGAAAGTTGGAGAAACTTTGGAACATCAACCTGTTACAATTTTGATTAATACTGGTAGAACTAACAATTTTATAGACAGTAAGGTTGTTGACCGATTGACCTACCACATTGAAGGCTGTAATAAATTCGAAGTAAAGGTCGCTGATGGATGGATTTTAACTTGTGATAGCAAGTGTTCGAAGATAAAATTAATTATACAAGGCCAAGAGTTGCTTGTAGATTTCTTTTTGCTGCCCTTGGAAGACTTCGAAGTGGTGCTTGCAATTAAATGGCTATTAACCTTGGGTGATATTTCTTGGAATTTTTTTTAACTAATCATGAAGTTTTTTTATTAATGAAAAGCAAATGATCCTAAAGGGAAGACGTGGAAATAAGGTCACAACTACCACTGGCCATCGGATGGAGAGGGTTCTTCAAAAGACTGCAATGACTACTACACCGGAAAGTAGGCCTATTGCTTACACTATCAAGAAGTGGAAACCCTGCTTACTTGATCAACGGGTTGTGATGCGCCGCAGATATCCTGTGACTAAAGTGCTGAAAGAGAAGCTCCCAGAGTTTAATGTTGCTCAGCCTTGATGACAAGGCTGATTTAAAGGGGGAGGAATTGTTAGGATCCCTTTTATTTTATAAGCTTTGAATAATGTTTTATTGAGTTTGTCTAGTTCAGTAAGAGTCAGATAGGGGCTTATTTGAGATTTATTTATTAATTAGGAGTCCAAGTCCTGATGGACTCAGGGGTCAAACTCTATAAATATAGATGTATATGTTTCTTTTCATCTATCTACGAAATATTATTCCACCTTTTGGCAAACCCTAGGAGGTCGATCCCCTCGAACTGATGATCCCTTTTCTTTCTCTTCTTCTCTGATAAAACCCTAAGGTCTTATCACTCACCTACAACAATCTCTAGATTATCATGAACTAAATGTAAAACCGCATGGGCCTTGCACCTAAAAAGTAGTTGGTAAATGCACATTCAAGGGAGTGAAGTATATACTAACTGCTCCCATTTTGATCTATATCCAGTGGAGGGCCACTTTACATTATCTTGTTGTCACTTGTTTAAATCCCTAGTGTCCATGTCAAGTATACCTAAACACACTTCATTCATCAGATATACCAAGGGATTCCATTGTCAGAATTCTTTGTTTTGCTCGGGTCAGTAAGAAACGAGCGGTTCACACCAATCCAAGCATAGATTGGTATGCAAATCGTCCTCATCCCGCACGGCCCAATCCAACCCAATAGAAAAATGAAAAACACCTTGATTCTTCAACTAAGGCTCGCGAGGAGCATGGAACTAATGTCGCCGCCATTGCTATTTGCTGCCACCTATAGCAATGACTCAAGCCTGATGGGCTAACTAGCCTAAGGTTACATAAGATAAAACCTAAATGATTTCCAACCAAACGACTACATTAACCCTGATAAAATTCCACATTACAATTTATCACATTATAGAGCTAACTAGTCATCACAATGCATTAGCTCACAACGAGGGACTAATTAGAACCAACAACTGGACTTCATCTAAAAGTGTCAATATATACATGTAGTCAAGAAATATTACATTGTATTGCATAGAAAAAAAACATCATCATAAGTGGTGGATTCATTAAAGTAAAACTCTAAACCCCACATTTTACATTGTATTACTTCATCTAAATAATAACCCCTACAAAGTCCTTCGAGTTGGGCGATAGTACAACAAATCAATAACAAAAGTAGAAATTCTAACATTCACTAATATATACCTCAAAAGTCACCTCGAACACATGTGATTCATGACGATCAACCTATGTCATCACCACATTGATCCACCAATGGCATACAGTGTATCAACACACTATATCGTGAGATTAATTTCAGGATTAGGTCCGACAAACATATCATATTAATATACAGATACATAGAATCAAGGACCCCGATCCACCACTTGTGGTGGCTCGTTATTTGTTTTAGTGGTAGAATCAGGTATATCTACATATGTGATTACTTAATTCATTTGAATCTTAAAGTTTAAGTTATATACAAAAACAAAATAATTTAACAATTCAAATATATTTTTTGTAGATAATTCAGTACTAACGGAAGGACAATCCAGAACAGACCGAAATTGCGAACCTTATAAAAGGCTACTCCTCAAAGCCCGAAAAAGATATGTGGCACTATTCTTACCTAATTTACATTAGTTTTGCTCAAACTATGCTAAATGTATATTTATTTCTAACTTAAAAACCCTATCAAACTTATTTTTAAATTTTTTACGTATTTTCGAAGGGTTTTATGCCTATTTTAGGCGTATTGCTCGATACGCCCTGCCGTACCGCTCGATATGGTGTATCGTATCGTACTGAGAAAAGCTCGATACATCGGTACGATACGAGATTAAGAATATTGATTATGACCATTACCTCATCTACAAGAAGTTGAATCTTTCCTTTCGATTTGGCCAAAACCAAGGTTTGCAATACCACCTATTGCTCAATACAAATGGTAGTTACCAATCCAATAGTCGATCGACACATAAAGCAAGGTAAATTGAACGATATGCAAAATATAGGACTTAGTACTAGGCAGTATTTTTTTTTTTCTCTACCTTTCTTTTAGGCTTGTTTCAAAACTCAATAGACATCCCGACACATGGTATGCAGGTATGATGACTGGCTAGGACTACCATGGGTCCAATTGGTTAACATATACTAAGCAAAAATGGCTAAATGATAAGAAGTATCATAGAATAGTGACATCTGTGTCTACTTCATTTCTTTAGGCAATTTCCCGCTGGCCATGCAAGCATTAAAAAGAGAAAAGCACTTTCATAATTCTTGCAACAGAAAAGCATTTTTGAAATCAAGTAATGAATGAAAAAGAATTGTGGTAGATGAAAGAATAAAGATCTACACAGGACAAAAAGAATGACTTACATCTTCTGCATCGTTACAAACTTGAGGCTTATAAGTAATTGTTTTCATAAATTTCATCTCATCTGCAAGATTGACTTGCTCGACAGGCTTGCCTCGTAATATAATCTGGAAACTTGAAAACTTCCGTAGATAAAGAATGGAAGCATAAGCCTGCAGATATTCAATTCTGGTTAACATGTATATATGCAAAATATGTCCAACATACACAAGAATAACATGCACACTCACCCGCAGTGAATATTTAAGTGTATATGAAATATGACAATGTACAATTTCTTTGTTAGACCTTGAAAAGCCTCCACTGTAGGCTTGATCTCTCAGTAATATATCCTGCAATTAAATAGAGTTAAATAGTGAGAGCGTAGTGGGTGTATGACAATTACTAAAAGTATTTTCTGCTCACAAAAGAATATTTCATAAGAACAGTTGCAACATAATTTAATCATCTGAAATTCTGAGTGTTCTCCAATACTTCTAGATGCAAATCTTACTCGAAAAAATGAAAAATTGTAGTGCCGCAGACAGTAACGTTAACCACAGTGAATTCTTCAATAAATTATCAGATGGATTACAATACTGGTCATTAAGGACCTGTAATACTCAATCAACAACAAACCAGACCGGAGGAAAGGTAACTATCAAGTGTACACAGCATACTGGACAATAAGCTTATTGCCTGGCCTGAATCTTCTCACCCCTTTCCATCCTCTTCCCAATAGAGACCACTTGTTTATTTCCCTCTTTCACTCAAATCCTCTTAGAAATTTCTCAATCACTCCTCCTAACCTATAAATCTAAGCAAATTAAGATTCAAATTAAATGAGAATCATATAATTTTTCCAATCCAAGGAAAATCAAAAGATCAAATTCAAATTTGTGGTTATTTTTGTTAATTTAATATTTTTTCTTACATTGGTCTATCAGGCTCTAGTTATGCGTCCATTCCCACTCCTTCAGCAGAAGATTTGAAATAGAATCAAATGCTGCAAATTAAGGTCACCGCATTGAACAAGTGACATATAGATAAAAGCTACTTGCAGTTGCACAAATCCTTGAAATATTTTGGACATCCAAGTCAAAGCCCTACCTGAACAGTCATATATCATGTCATTCCTTTCTGTCAATCTTAAAAACTGAAGATATACACCTATGTAATGGGACCAAGGAGAGTGCCTATTTGACTCCTAGATTACTTGAGTTACATGTCCAATTAATTAAATTTTGATTTTTTTTTGGGAATTTAGTTCGAATATTTGTTTATTTTATGTTCAATAGTCACATATTCTTAGTTGGACTTTTATCTGTTAGGACCTGGATAAGACTTGAAGTCCTAAATAAAATAGTACTGATTAGATTTTGAGTTTTCTTTCTTCTCATCATGATGGTCAAGAACTATGCACTTTAGATGAATAATGTTTAGTATTTAGTCATGCTATTGAATTTGATTTAATGAAGGTATGAGTTCTTCAGACCTTATGGTCTATTTATTTCCTCCCCTCAAATTCTCCTCATATTCCCTCATTCTAACTACTAGGTCACTATATATACAGTCATCACACTGCGTTGATGGTAATGTACAGATCAAGATGTGTATTAGATGGAACCACAGTCTTTATGATCATGGTTTTAAAAACTGGTTAATACTGTTCACACCGACTGGTATTTACCAGTACAAACATGGACCAGTATAAACCATATGGCCTGGTACTTGTTGGTCTTTAATGTCTACAACTTTTCAGCTGATACCAGGTGGTACCGGTTGGTATACTGTCCGGTATGCCAGTATCACTACATCCAATAATTATCAAAATATGTCTAAGACCAAAGATTTAGAATCTTGCTAACAAAGCCATATGGGAGCTTCAATATAACTTATTCCATTGCTATTATCTAGATGGACCACCGCCACAGAGGCAATATAAAGCTAAAAAGAGGAATTATCATAATGCACCATATTATCACCAGCTTACTCCAAGGGACCATATGGCCCAACAACACCACTAAGGTCCATTTCCAAATGGTGGTGTCAACTTTGTATATAGCTTGGAGAAGGCACATCCCATCTTCAAATCCAGTATGCCAACTCTTGGAGGACTCCTACTTCGAGATGGGAAAAAAAATATTTTCAACTCAAGAAGAAGGTGACCAATTTGTACTCTCTCTTTAGGCACATCCTGTCTTGAAATCCAGTATGCCAGCTCTTGGAGGACTCCAATTTAGAGATGGGAGGAAAAATATTTTCAACTCAAGAAGAAGGTGACCGATTTTCCCTTAAAGAAGAAAAACCTAGGTAGGAGTGGTGCATGCTAGCATTCTATAACAAAACAAATAGAGATAAAGCGGCTGATCCCCATCATGATGGAGAATGGTTTAGCATTCATTAAGTAGTATATTATATAAGTCAAGTGATTTTAAGTCTGTAATCCAAAATATTAGAAACACGATTTAGATTACTTCTTAAAGGCATTACTTTTTGTGAGATCAAAAGATTCCAGTGGTTTTATTGTCAATGAAACTATCTTCTTTTACTAAAGCCAACTATGTCAGTATTCCAAATTCACTATTGAAGTCTATAACCCAAGAAAGTAAACACAATTTCAATTACTTCTATGGGGTTACTTTTTGTTATATCATCAGAAACACGCAATTTGTATCATTGAAAGTTTAAAGTTGAAACTATATAATCCCATCAAATTTAACTATGCAGGGGTTTTCAAATATACTAGAGATTTAAATATAAAGTGGCATTCATATTAAAGATTCAAATTTTACATTATAAGTACAATCTTCTTTTCTTTTGTCCAAATGGTAAGTGATACGGATGGGATTTGACCCTTGCTTTTAATAGTTTAAGGCACTATTAATAGTCAAAGCCTTAACCAGCTAAGCTAGCTGGCATCCTCGAGTAGAATTTGGAAGACTGACTAATTTGTAACTACTTCAAGTAGAATTTGAAAGATGCCTTTGCATGAAATGCAATTACAAAATCTTCATTTCAGTTTAGAAACTAATATTTTGCCTTAAGTATTAAATATTTTGCCACAAAAGCACAAAACCCAACACTTTTGTATTCTGTAAGAATTGCTTTGGGGTGTCAACAAGCGTGAGACCAGCACTTTGCCAACTTACAGGCCACAGTCTGAACATTCCTGGTATGCAGCATGGTTCTTGATCATATAAAAGCACATGTGAATTTACAAATTCTCCATAAATTGCAAGCCAAATATCAATTGCAGTATCAACTATAATGATTTTATGATCACGAATCAGTTGGTAGAAAGGCCCTTTAGAAGTTCCAGGTTATGGTTACTCTATCTTATCAAACATGTGATAGGCCACACTCCCCATGGCATCAAGAATAACCCATGCAAAAATTCAACATATCAGCAATGAGAGAATATGGTTACTGCCACAACTTTTGTACACAAACCCTTGTATCCAACATGGTAGAATGTTCGCTTATAGATAAAATATGGTAAAATAAATTGCGTCCTGTTTGATGCATGAATAACTTTTATAGCTCAATAAATAGTAAACTTTGCAACTTTCATTTATAGTTGATACATCAGCAAAAATATTAAGTACCTCCTCATCATCCTCAAAGTCCAATTCCAGGAGGCCATCATCATTCATCCACAAATTATAAATTAAAACTTTGGTTCCATGCAACCCGATATCCTCAAACTGAATCATCAAAAATAAATAAATGATTTATCCATGCAGTTCAAAATGTATGTTAATTCATTTTTGTGGCTAATGAAAAAGAAGCATGTAAAAAAATTGCTTTCCATTTAAAATGGAAATTGTGAACACAAATTAGACAAATCAATGTACCAGAAATATAACATATAATTATGACAATTCTTTTAACTACCAAACACTGCTTTTAAAAAAACTCACCACAGTTTTGCATTTTGCATACAGGTCTCAAATTCAAGAATAACAGAAAATAAAGATATCAACAGTGGCATACTCGAAGACATTTTCAAAATTCTGAAACTATACTGAACGAGTTTTATCCACAAAATACAAAAGATGGATAAACCGGATTGCTTGTCATACTTATTATACTAGGTACATACTGGATACACCAAAGTTCAAAGTTTCGATTACCAGACCTGCCAGTCCATAGCCGAACCAGTACAGGTCTAGAAAATTTCAGTGTACGGTATCTGTATTGTCGCAAACAAGTCTGTGCACAAGGTGTTCGATGTAATGTTTCTGTGTGTCCGTCTCTTCTAGTTTTATTCATACTTTGCATGACATGTAGAGGGCTTGTAGTAGGCTTGGTTTGGTTAGTTTTTGTGGACTTTTCAGTTGTGTACACGCAGGTCGTGTGTAGTCATCGCCCAGGGGCAAAACTACACAAAAACAGGCCATCCAAATAGCCATTTTGGGTGTTTTCAGGTCCGTGGTGTCACGGACTTAGTTGAAATTGCCTAAATCGTGAGGCACCCTTGCGACAAAGTCACAGACTTAGCTGGAGTTACCTAAGTCGTGAAGCACCCTTGCGCCAACTCCTCGGACTTAGCTAGGATTGCCTATATCATGAGGCGCCCTTGCGACATATGCGCTCGCAAAGGGTCAGCCTAGTTGCAACCTCGTACAGGTCCCGAAGGACCTGTAAAACAGAAAGTTGATTAATTTGAAAACGAGCGACGGACAAGTCTCGATGTCTCGCGAAGAGGGAAGCTTTTACAAACAATTCAGCGAACACCTTGAATGCAAGAGAAAAAAGAGAGGAAGGAAAAAACAAAGACTTTAGAAGGTAGAACGAACTGTTGTAAATCCACAAACAACTGCTCACCGGGTGTCGGGCGCGAAGGCAAATTCCCGTCAAGTTAACATGCGAACTTGTGAAGATTGTTCAATGCCCGACACTACCCGAAGCCTCATCCCCCCTGGTGCCACCCGAGGGGTTACAGGGTGTCGAGATGGCTGACGTTTTGCATGAGGCTGCGGTCTAAAAAAACAAGCTGTGGCACACGAAAACAGAGCCATTTTCGGGCAATTTGACCCGACGCGACGAGCGATCGCACTACAGCGTTGGGAACTGTCGTTGCTTATATTTTTCAAGCAAAAACACACAAAACCAAGGCAAAACATGCAGCCATATATTTGTACAAGCATGCAAAAGTGACGAACAATTCGTTGAACGAAGTTGTTGCGGGTGCGCAACGATCGTTCGTGACATTCTCCCCCACTTAAACTATCGACGCTTGTTGGTAGTTTTTGATGACTTCTTCTTCATGTTGTAGAGCATCTTCGGGCTCCCAACTGGCTTCGGTTCGGGGAAGCTTTTGCCACTTTACCAAGTACTCAGTCTGCTCAACTCCATTAGGTAGCTTTATCTTGCGATCCGCTAAAATGATTTCAACTCGCTTCTTGTAGGAGGCTCCGGTTGGGGGTAGTCGAGTTAGAACACTTCGGGAAGCATCTTGCGAATCTGTGTGGTAGGCTTTCAAGTTGCTGGCATGAAAAACATTGTGAATTTTGAGTCACGCCGGCAGCTGCAACTTGTAGGAGATGTTGCCCACCCTACTGATAATTGGAAAGGGCCCTTCATATTTGCATATCAATCCTTTTGTACTTTGTGCCTAAAGAATTGGAATGATGCTGGTTGAAGCTTCACCAACACCAAATCGCCGACTTTGAACTCCTATAGTCGCCTTCCCAAGTCTACCCACTTCTTCATATTTTTGGCTACTTTATCCAAGTAAGCCCGCGCAATATCTACATTTCAGTGTCATTCTTTTGTAATATGATATGCTGACGGACTACTCCTAGTATACCCGATAGCCAAGGTGTGAGGAGTCGATGGTTGTTGTCCTGTAATGATCTCGAAGGGGCTCTTGTTGGACGTAGAGCTCCACTACAAGCTGTAAGAGAATTGGGCTATGCCAACAGCTTCACCCAATCTCGTTGGTTGGCACTCACGTAGTGTCGAATATATTGCTCAAAGAGTGAGTTTATCCTTTCAATCTGGCCATCCGTCTGGGGGTGGAGGCTTGTGGAGAAGTATAACTTAAATCCCAAGAATTTAAATAGCTCGGTCCAGAATCGTCTCAAGAACCAAGCGTCTCGATCACTGATGATATTGTGCGGGACTCCCCAATACTTCACCACATTCTTCATCATCAGCTTGGCGGCCTCCTCTACTGAACATTGTAGGGGTGCAGCAATGAAAATTGCATACTTTGAAAATCGATCGACCACTACGAGTATCGATCCGAGTCCCTCTACTACCGGAAAGCTCGATATAAAGTCCAAGGAAATGCTCTCCCACGGCCTTTCTAGTATAAGCAATGACTCCAAAAGTCCCACTAGCTTCTGCTGCTCCACCTTATCTTATTGGCAAGTAAGGCACATTCGAGCATATTCCTCCACATCATTCCCCATCTTTGGCTAATAGAAAACCCTCTCCACGAGAGCCAATGTTCGGTGAATACCTGGATGTCCTGCCTAAAGGGAATCGTGACACTCTCTCAAAAGTTCACACCTCAAATTGTCCACTCGAGGAACATAAACCCTATACCCTTTTGTGTAGATAAGTCCCTCCTGGACCCAAAATCGTCGTGCCTTGCCTTCTTTGATTAGTTGCATCAGGGTTACTGCCTGAGAATCACTGTACAATCCATCCCTGATCTTGGAAAAGAAGTTGGAGTGCAGTTGACTTGCATGGCCTCCGCCCTCCAGTCGCAAGGCATTCACCCGCTCCACTTTTCGACTCAACGCATCAGCTACAATATTTGCTATTCCAGGCTTGTACTCCATTGCCATATCCAGGAAGTCCTATCATCGTGCTTGCTTTGGGGAGAGTTTCTTTTGAGTTTAGAAGTAACTCAAAGAGATGTTATCGGTCCTCAGTACAAATCGCGATCCGAGAAGGTAGTGTCGCCAAACTCGTAAACAATGGACCACTGTTGTCATCTCCATCTCGTGCACCGAATACCGTCACTCGGTTTCGTTGAGCTTGCGGCTCTCGTAGGCCACAGGGTGACCCTCCTGTATGAGTACTCCCCCAATAGCAAAGTTTGAAGCATCTATATGGACTTCGAAGGGCTCCCCATAGTCCGGCAATTTGAGCACCAGTTCTTCCAACACAACAGCCTTTAGATCTTGTAATGTCGCTCTGCATTTATCGAACCATCTCCAAGGCTGCTCCTTCAGCAACTCCGTCAGTGGAGCTATGCGCTTCGAATACCCAGCTATCAAGCGTCGATAGTAGTTGACGAAACCAAGTAAAGATCTCAGCTCCGGCACCTTCTTTGAAGTTCGCCATTCCGCAACAGCTTGCACTTTTGATTTGTCCATCCGAATGGAACCATCACCGATTCGATGTCCCAAAAATAAGATCTTCGCCTGAGCAAAGTAGCACTTCTCCCTTTTCATGAACAAAGTGTTCTTCCTGAGAACCTTGAAAATTGTCCGAAGGTGCTCGACATGCTCCTCGAGCGTTTGGCTGTAGACGACGATATCATCCAAGTAGACGACCACAAACTTATCCAAATACTTCTTAAATAGTTGGTTCATAAAAGTGCAGAATGTGGTCGGAGCGTTGGTTAAGCCGAAAGGCATCACCAAGAACTCAAACACTCCATACCTGGTCACGTATGTAGTCTTCGCTTCATTGCCTTCAGCAAAGCGTACCTGCCAATACCCCGACTAAAGGTCGAATTTAGAGAAATACTTTGCTTTGCCCAGATGGTCGAAAAGTCCGCGATGAGCGGGATGGGATACTTGTTCTTCACCATCACCTTGTTGAGGGCTCGATATTCGACGCATAGTCGGAGGCTCCCATCTTGTTTCTTTTGGAAGAGAACTGGAGCTCCGAATGGTGCTTTAGAACTACGAATAAGACTAACGCTTAGCAGTTCGTCTAATTGCTTTCTGAGTTCTGCCAACGCTAGAGGGGAATTGAGATAAGGTGGTCTTGTTAGAGGCTTCACTCCCAACTCCAGCTCAATATGATGATTCACGCCTCTACGTGGCAGTAGAGTTTTCGGCAACTTAGGTGGCATAACGTCTGTGAACTCCTTCAGAACGTTCGCCACCACAGCAAGTTCATGAATGGCCTCCCAATCAAGTGGCTCAAGCTTCACAACAGCCATGAAGGTTAATTCTCCTTTTCGTACCCCTTCCTTTAATTATAATATCGATATTTATTGGGGGGTCGTTACTTCCTCTCCGAGAGATGGGAACCACACAGGGGTCGTCACCTCCCATCAGACATAGGGAGTTCAGGAACGGCATTGGCACCAACTTCACCGCATGGCTTTGGCAAACTCATAAAAGATGAATGAGTATCACCTTCTCAAGTGATTTAACTTAGGAATGCACATTTGCTTGGATTGGTTCGTACCAGTACTTATTTAGCAGTTCTGGAATGAACCAAGATGCAGACCGCCTCTTTCCCTGTGATTCCTTTTTAAAATTCTGATGCTCAGTGCTTTGCACAAAGACTCTTCGACTTCTTGACTACTCCACTTCCCAACGATGCTTGCCCATGCTATGAGCCTCTAGTTTGTTACCCATCGCTTGCTTGCTGCCCACCACTCGTGGCTTACTACCACTAAAACTTCTGGTGCTTCTCTCCTTTGCATTCTCTTTTCTTGCTCCTCCCCACATCTGCTTTCATTTCTCTTCCTCTTCTCATTTTCCTCTGCTCCTCTTATTCTCCTTCTGCTCCTTTCCTCTTCCTCTTCTCCTTCATTTTCCTCATCCTCTTCTCCTTTTGCTCCTTTCCTCATCTTCCTTTTCCTCTTCCTCTTCTTCTCCTTCTGCTCCTTTCCTCATCTTCCTTTTCCTCTTCCTCTTCCTCTTCCTCTTTTCCTTATCATCATCATCATTGGAGGACTAAAAGATCACTTAGAAGAGCTCCATTGGAGGACTAAAAGATTTTGGAAGGTTTCCAATCAAAGTACCAAACAAGGCCTAAAATTTTGGTCTAGTGCCAATAGCGGTTCATGGTCACACCATACAAGTATGGTAAGAACTGTTATACTAAGACTTGGTACAGATACCACGTGACAAAGAGAAATAGGGAGGGAAAAAGGGGAGGAGGAGAAGGAAGACTGGTGGAGGGGATGGGGCAGCAGAGATGGAGAAAGAGGAGGCAGAGAAACCGGAGTATCAAATTAAGAGGAAGAGGAGGAGAAGATGAAGTAGGAGGCATACAAGAGGTGGAGGAGGAAGCTGTCACCCTTATGAGGTGAAAGAAGCAGTTGCTGTTGGGATGAGGTAGAAGAGGTATGTAGTACTAGTCATAGGTGCCCAGCGAGCCAATCACGTGAGTGATGACACGTGTGACTTGACACACAGTCTTTTTGCTTATTATATTTTGGTATTTATCACTTTATATTGCTTGTTATATATATATATATATATATATATATATATATATATATATATATATATATATATATATATATATATATATATATATATATATATATATTGTGATGTCCTTGGATCTGTGCAATGAGAATCAGATCATGATGAAATCATGATAATGAGACTGATTCACCTTTAAACACAGATCCTAAATAATCCCGGTCATAGGTTACTTGAGAGGGTAATCGAGATAACCGGATAGACTGGTGTGCTGTATATCCGTCCATATGATGGATGCAGTTGGTCTCATAGCTGCTCGTGTGAGGACACTAGAGATACAGTACATGTGCTCATTGGAGAATGAGTTCATTGATTGATCCGCTTACGGAATGCTGGATGGTTGATAATACCTTATTGCCAGACAGTAATTCCGTAGTCCCAATGGTGTATTTGGTCTTTAGACTTGAGACACCGAGGATGTCCTGTATGAGTGCTCCTTTCTTTGATACCAGATTTATAGGTTTGGATGTCTCAGATCTAGTACAACCGATCATCGAGAGTGACAGTTAACCTTACAAGGGCTATTGAGTGTCGATATAGGATCATCCACTCTCGGTGTCATGAGAGGAATGTCCCATGTATTCTTGCTCAGACAAATCCCTGGCCAGGGTCATTCGGATTCAGAGAGAAAGAGTTCTTCAGGAGAATCCGATTAGAGCGAGACTCGAGTAGAAACCGTATGGGTCTGACAGCACCATGCCCGATATACGGTATTTGGGATATTAGATTGATGAGAGACTATAGGTACGTGGTAACTGAGGACAGACAGGTTCAATGGATTGGATTCCCCTGTATCGTCTAGGGACTGCGACGTAGTGGCCTAGTACGTTCGCAGTCGATGAGTCGAGTGAATTATTATGGAGATAATAATTCACTGAGTCAGAAGGAGTTCTGATATGTATGACTCGCGGCCAGCTCGATATTGGGCCTAAAGGGTGACACACATATGGTTGGCGTTGTGATGAGTAGAGGTTCGGATATAAGATATCCGTCGGAGCCCCTATCTTATTGGATATCCAATAAGTCTCTAAATTATTGGATCCTATGAACGAGATCCAATAAAAGCCCATGAGAGATTATTGGATAGAGATCCATTAATCTAAGAGGCTTGGGTAGTTGGATGAAGATCCAATACCCAATAGGGGAGGATCCATTAGGGTTAAGTTGACAGGGGACCTCTATAAATAGGAGGGATTCAGTAGTTCATAGGCTAGAGCTTTTGCTTGTCTCTCATATTCTCCTCCCCCTCTCCACCTTAGAGCAGGCTTGGAGTTTTGAGGAGCGTCGTCGCAGCCCTGCTGTGTGGATCACTGCTAGAGAGGAGGGCGTTTGACCTCCTTCACCCTCTCCTAGAGATCTGCAAGGATTCAGGGATATACGATCTTCTTAGGTAACAATCTTTACTATATGCAGTTTTCTATTTCGCGGATTTTGTGCACTAATCTTCGCACGACGACGAACATCTCTTTGGGAATAGGGGATTTTGTTTTTTGTTCTTCCGCTGCATATATGATGTCGCCCCATAGATTTCCCAACAAGTAGGAGGCATACGATAGTAGAATAGTAGTAGCAAAATAGGAGGAAGAGGAGGAGAAGATAAAGTAGGAGGCATATGGAGGTGGAGGAAGCTACAACACCTGTGAGGAGGAAGAAGTGGCGGCTGATGCAATTAGGTGGAAGAAGTAGAGGTGGGGAGATACGAGACATGTGAAGGAGAGAGGGAGAGAGAGAGAAGAGTGTGGGAGGAAAAGAGAAAAAGGAAAAACAGAAATATGACAACTATTTTAAATAAAAATATAGATGTACTTGATCAATTACTTTATCCTTAGTGTTAGCAAGCTCTAGTCCTTAGGTCTCCAAGATAAGTAATTATTGGGATTTCTAACGGATGAATTTGGAAGTCCATTATTGATGGCATGAATTGTCATTAGAAATTTGAGGTGTCCAAAAATTGGCTAGACAGTATGATCATCTACAAGTAACTGCTTATGATTTGAACTAGCAATAGAAAGGCGCTGACACGTGTGGTTGTCTCTATGTGCTATTGCCCTTGGAATGACAATAGATTAGGTTGTATCTAGCATTGGGTGCCTATAATGATAATGCAGTTGACTGCATGGACTTGTCTGCTATTAACTATTTAGACTTAGGTGCTAGTTGTGCCATATGTATTAACATTTTGGGCATGACTTGAGTTCCTATATAGTGAATTGGTTAATGATCCCAAGTGATTCCTTATGCTATTCATTTTAAACATAGATGCTCTTAAACATAATTTACAACGACATAAAAGTGATTAGTGTTAAATTAATAATCTTTGTTGAGGGGTTACATTGCGTTATTCAAGTGTGCCAAGAGGTCTTCTTCATGAAACTCAATAAATTCAAGGGAAAGTCTTTACTTTTTATAAGATATATTCCTAATAATATATTTAAAATCAATCTAAGGAAAAAACCTTGGGAGTCAATTATCTAAAGGTTGTTTTTGTTCTACTTAATTTATTGGGTTGGTTAGAAAATTTTAGATGTAATAAGATTTGTGTTTATAACAGATTTTGGGACTTATAGGCCGTCATGAAATCTTTATTCAACTGTTGTACGTGTTTTATTAAGAAGAGACTTTCAGTGAGAACTTGTTATTGCATGTCCCCCACCTATGTTTGGCAGAGGTTAGGTAGCTGTCAGATGAGCTACACAATGGGGTCTCATCCGTGGCTCGAAAGCTTCTTATGGAGCTTTAGTTCTCTTTTACAAGATACATGATGCGAGTCTTTGATTATGTGTGGATTATTGTTTAAGAAGCTGACGGTGAAGAACAAGTATTATATCTGACACATTGCATACTCGTTCAACCAAGTACGCAAAGCGAGGTACTTCTCAAAACACAATGATATTGGTAGGCACAACTTGCTAAAGGTGATAAAGCGAACACTATCAGTGTGACCAAGTGTAGTGTTTGAGTTCTTGATGATGCTCTTCGACCATGTTTTGTACTCTAATGAACTAACTGTTAAAGGAGTATCTGGATATGTGGTCAACTATCTTGATGATATCTCATCTACACTTCAACTTTGAAGGAGTATGTTTTTTGAGAATCTTTAAGAGAATACTTTGTTCGTACAGAGGGAGAAGTGTTACCTTGCTTAGATAAAAATTCTATTCTTGGGTTATCGAGTTGATGAAGGATCAATTCAGATGGACAAATCAACAAAGCTGTTGAAGAAGCAACCTTGGCAATGGTTAGAGAAGTGTGAAGCCACATTCGAAGACCTCAAGGCTGTAGTTTCGAAAGAGCATGTACTTAAATTTTCATATTCCATTTGAAGTCTACACACATGCTTCAAATTTTGCTATCAAAGGAGTGTTGATGCGCCTATTAGAGCCACCTGGTGGCCTATGAGAGCTACAAGCTTTATGTTATATTTATAAATATCTCAACTCGACCACCCTTCCTTGAGTGTCTTATGAAAGGTGAGTTGAAGCTATCCTAGCAGATTGTAATACGAAGTCTACAAACGAAGCGGAGCAGATTGAATACTAGGTAAAGTGATGTAAGCCTCCCAGAGCTAAAGCAACTTGGGTGCTAGAAGTCACCCTTCGACATGAAGAAGTGATCGTTGAAGCCTACCAGCAACCATTGACAGATTAAGTTGGGGAGAATGTAACATATGGTGATCGTGTTCCCATAAAACCTTTATCATCGGATCGTTCAATACTCTTGTTTTCTTGTACAATAACTTTTTCTTGTGTTTTGCTTGGTTTTCAGTAGCTTTCCCTTGTTTTTTAAACCAGTTTATAAGGCTATGCAATGATCTATCGCCAAACAAGGCAAAAATGGGCTAGAACAGTCCTGTTTTTATGTGTTGTAACTTGATTTTTTCTCAAGCTAGTGACATAACCAAAATGTCAGCCATCTCAGCTCCTTGGAACCAATCGGGTGGCATAAGGCTAGATGGTGCTCTCGTGTAGTGCTGGGCTCCGGTTTGGAAGCACAAACTTGTATGCAAATCGTGTATAGGCTTACCAATAATTCCAACACTAGTTAATAGGTCGTTGTTGGATTGTGACTATCATTTTATTGTTTGAAGTCCTTGCCTTCCAAGTGTTTGCTAAATTCCACCAAGTCTATAGTTATTATGAGTGAGATGATGAGACTTGTCTATCGCTTATTTTTGAAGCTAATAAACTTCATATTTTGCAAGTCTTTCGGGTTGCATGAGGTTGTGTAGGATTGCACTTAGGTTGACCCTTTGTTGATATAATGATTTAGGCAATTCCATTAGGTCTATGACAATATGTCACCATCGCATGCTGCTGAGAGCGTTTTGGGTATGCTACCTTTGCCTCTCCTCTTTCTCTTCCATTGCCTCCCCTTCCTCTTTGCTTCTTTTTTCGATCATCTTCTTCCTTCTTCCTTTTGTACTTCTTCCTCCCCTCCTCGCCATCCCCCCAATCAGTTCCGAGCTCGTTTTGCCTAAGTCGTACGACACCTTGATATGTCCGTCTATAAAGGGTCAACCTCGTTGTAGCATCTTAGGGGCCTCTAAGGACCCCTTTCAAAAGAGAAGAAGATGAGTTAGAAGAAGCATTTAACTCAGGATTCCATTGGTAGACATTTTATCAAACACTTGATAGGTAATACTAATTGCAAATATAGACTTCGGAAGCTCTGAATAGTCGTGCGACAAAGGGTCTAAGGTGGTTCGCCACGACCAAAAGTATTAACAAGTGCCCACATGGCACTATTGTAGAACAAGACAACGATCTAGCCCTAGATAATACCCTAAAGGCCCATCCAGTCATGTGCCACCCAGGTAGTTCCACGGTGCTGTATTGGTTGACACTTTGTACCACTCTACGAAGCTAGAAAACACTCGAAATGGTTGTCTACATGGCCTATTTTTAGGTAGTTTTGCCCAAGGATTACAATACTAAATGATACTGCCTGTACTGAGTGGTATGCATCGGTCCGCTAGCAGATCGGTACGCAAAGTGTTCGCTATCAGGTAGTATCATTGATCTAGCCTCTTATCGGACAATACAGGGCTGTATCGGGTGGTGGTAACGGTCAACGAAGGGTTAAAGGTACTCTACCAAGGCGAAAGAAGGCTTGTTGTGGTAGAGAGATGACAAGAAGAAGCGGAATCTTGAATTGATAAGGTCAAGTCCCTGGTCGATCGACTGACGGAAGACACCAAAGACTCTGTACAACACCTGCAGGAAGTCATGGCAGAACTCACTTCCAAAGTGACAACGCTCATAAGGGCACTAAATGCGAGAGGGAGCAACACCCGTGTTGCGCAGCTACAAAACATGAGGACACTTGAGCCTCATTGCTATGGAGGTGCTAGGGACGCAAAGGAGCTCGAGAATTTCTTGTTTGACATGGAATAGTATTTTCGAGCTACAAGGCCCGATTATGAAGATACTAAAGTTTCAATAGGGACTATGTATCTGAATGAGGATGTAAAACTTTGGTGGCGAACTCGTTGGGAGGAGATCCAACAAGGTCTGTGTTGGGTGGACACATGGGAGGACTTGAAGCGGGAGTTGAGAACTTAGTTCCTACCCGAGAACACAGAGTTCATTGCATGGAGGAAGCTAAGACAACTTCGCCAAAGTACTTCCATTCAAGACTATGTGAAGCATTTTTTTGTACTGATGCTGGATATACAAGACATGTCCGAGAAGGATAAGCTGTTCAGCTTCCTTGATGGCCTGAAGTTATGGGCTCAACAAGAACTGCATCGAAGGAATGTCACCGATGTGATCGGGGCAATTGCGGTCGTAGAAAGGCTCACCGATTTTGTTTCCTCGGAGGACTAGGGGAAAAGGAAACAATCTTCAAGAAATCACCCTCCAAAATATTCTCGAGGGAAGGAGCCCGGGGGTGAGCAAAGGAAGAAGAGTTCCCACAAAGAGCCAAGCTCAAAAGGCAAGGCCTTAAAACCTGGCAGATGCTTCTTGTGCGAAGGGCCGTACATGGTGAGGGAGTGTCCATAGAAACACACTCAATGCCTTAACAACTTCAATCCATTCTCCCAAATCAGACAAGGGCAAGGCCGTCACCCTCAGTTCAAGTAATTCAGAATCCAGTAGCAACGATAAGGAGTTGCAAGGTCCTCGGATGGGAGTAATGCGTTTGTTGAATGCATTACGGGATCAAATGAGAGAGAACATGAAGGCAAAACCACAAAAAGCAGGGAGTAGCAAGCTGATATACGTGGACATTAAGCTCAATGGCCAAACAACTCGTGCAATGGACACGGGCGCTACCCACAATTATATTGTCGATCAAGTAGCAAAGCGACTTGGGTTGATTTTGGAGAAGAACCTAAGTTGGATGAAGGCGGTGAACTTGGAGGCATAGCGGATCTCCGGGCTAGCAAAGGGAGTCCCCATCAAGATCGGAACATGGAGTAGGAGCACAAACATGATGGCGGTGCCACTAGACGACTTCCAAGTGATTCTTGGAATGAAGTTTATGCATTGGTCACACAATTACTTATTTGGTCTCTTACACTTCTGGTAACTATTGTAGTTGTCCTTGAGGCTTAATTATTTTGAGCTACCTATAAGGTAAGTGCTTGTAATATTGTCTGCAATTGTTTATGAGTTTCAATTATTGATCCAGCTTTCTTTTATACAAGAAAATGTATCTTTCTTTTGGGTTGCCTATTCCAACAAGATTTAATAAGCTAAACAAAACATATATATCACCAGAAGAAGTGGTGCACATAATTTGAATTGTAACAACATGACCTATATGTGATCAATTGTGAAAAGAAAGTACAGATTTATATGAATCATGATAAATCAAAATGGTAGAGGGAAAAGGATTACAACATAGCATCAAATAGAACAAAATATTTTTCATATCAAGGATTTAGATGCTAACACGAAACCAAGTTTTGTAACCTATCAAATTGGTATAGTACCAATGTGTACCGGTGAATATGTACTGATCCAACTGGTATTTAAATCGTTGCTTCATAAAACACAATAGACAAAAAGCTAAACTAGGCCGACAAGACAATACCATACCTGCAGCAATAGTTCCTCCTTTGAAGAAAAGGGAGACCATTCTATAATAGTTTTCAAGCTACTGTCCCATTCATCCTGTGAATTGGAGCTTAACGGTATTATCTGACCATTAATTATTTGAAAATCAAGCTGCAAAAAAGACATGAAAAAAGTTCACAACTCAAACGAAACTAAACACTTCTAAGAATTGGAAGGATTGAAAAAGGATGATGTTACCATAGGGACAAAAATATCATCTTTCAATGTTCTTCTCAAGAATGTATAAGACAGCAGGCCAATGCTCAATGTTACACAACTTCAAAGACAACAAAAGTATGAGAATGTCCAAAATGACTCCACAGCACTAGTAATATGTAACAAGGGTAACAAGTTTCACAAAAGCAATAGATGGATGAAAATGACAATTATTTTCATTCATCAAATAATTTACTCGAGAAGAAGTAAAAACTAGAAGCCACTAGAACTAAATACGACAGGCATGCAAACAGAAAACATAAGAAGAAAAATATAAATTCTTGCAATTAGCATTTATAAGTTTGATTGGCAAAGTAAAAGTTAAGATGCGGGCAGCATATTTTAATTTGGAACTAGATGGATAAGCCCAAAAGTGCCAATTCCATTATGAAATTACATAATTAATATAAATTTCTATTAAATGACAGGGAAAAATGATTTTAAAAAAAGAAGCAAAAAAAAATTGTCAAAAGGTGGCCTTCTATCAAATTGGATCATATATGCCTTGAGCCAACTTTGACCTTCTCCAGCATAAAGCCAACAAGGCCAAACCCCTCATTCAAGCAATGTGGTACCATAGTCTCTATTGACTCTGTCTCTGAACATAACAGCTTGAAGATAATTTTGCAGTGCCACACCGGGTCCTCAAACCAATAGGAGAAAGGAAATTAACAGAATTGTTGTGCCAATGTGGAAACCCTAGGTAGTGTTGTGCTAGTGCCATTTACAATAAGTTAGCAAGCAGAGTTACTCTTGCAGAGCGAGCCTAGAGACCCGAAGTGCTAAAATCCCAAGGGAACCACCATAAGACACATTGCAAATTCTAGTAGAAAAAAATGTTATAACTCAACAAAGAAATCCTCTAAATCTTTCTTACAGAACTAAAATGAAGACATTTCATATATAATAAAATTTATCGACGATGATGTTAACATGGCCACTGACATCAAAGCAAAGACTTACCTTCCACGACTAGCACGACTGAATACAATTGCATCAGCACCTAATCTCATGGTACTTGTTTTGAAGCCATTTCCATCTGTAGAACAAACCACAACAATGAAAAAGCAAATAAAGTAGCATGTAAAGTATGATGTGAGTAACCTAAGTAAATATTCACAAACAAGGGTAACATCAAAAAGATCTAGATTCATATAACACGATTGCAGTGAACTAAGCATTCTTGGAATCCAAATTCAAAATATTATTTTGAATACCAAGATTAAAATAGAAGCAGCAATCACATCCAAAATGTATTCAGTGATATTATGATAACTAATATTTCTTAAAGAAAGTATCTGAAATGCATTGTAAATGGCATTCACCATTTAGCATCTTAAACTGGATGTTTTGAGAAAGAAGAATGACAAATATAACATGCAAGCAGAAGGGCACTTCACCAAGTCAAAGATAGCTGCCACATTATAAGTCAACAGATTTGTAGCTAAATTCTACTTAATTCCCTTTAGGGATTTTCCAAACATTCAGTGGATATGGAAAATTATTCTATTTCAAATTAAGGTGGCTGCCTTTCCGTACATAAGAAGCTTTGAAGCAAGATTCTCCAACTATGGCACCAGACCAGTTAAATAATTTAACAAAATTCAGCTCCTGATTTATATGGTTTTCAATCAACCAAATCAAAAGGCAGAAAGAATAAGTTGGAAAGCACCATTATAATTATCCTGAATCAATATATGTATATATGGAAAAAAAAAAAAGTTCCTAACCATAGTTCTATATACCTATCGTTTAACAATTTAGACCTAAAAATTCCTAATTTATTTCATTTTAATTTTATCTTTATTTTTATTAGAGAATAGGGTTGGAAAATATCTCAATGTTCATAAATTTCTCATACTTAAGCTCATGTTTGACTCAAGGGAATATGTTTGGCATTACACTGAATCAGACTCAAATAGGAACATAGTAATTGTTTCCTTGATAAGGGAAGCTTGTACATGATTCAGTTTGATTGTGTTCAGTCTAAAAAGCGATCGATCTGAAAGAAAATTGATACAATAGGGTTGGAAAAACTCCTAATTTATTTCATTTTAATTTTATCTTTATTTTTATTAGAGAATAGGGTAGGAAAATATCTCAATGTTCATAAATTTCTCATACTTAAGCTCATGTTTGACTCAAGGGAATATGTTTGGCATTACACTGAATCAGACTCAAATAGGAACATAGAAATTGTTTCCTTGATAAGGGAAGCTTGTACATGATTCAGTTTGATTGTGTTCAGTCTAACAAGCGATCGATCTGAAAGAAAATTGATACAATAGGGTTGGAAAAACTCCTAATTTATTTCATTTTAATTTTATCTTTATTTTTATTAGAGAATAGGGTTGGAAAATATCTAAATGTTCATAAATTTCTCATACTTAAGCTCATGTTTGACTCAAGGGAATATGTTTGGCATTACACTGAATCAGACTCAAATAGGAACATAGTAATTGTTTCCTTGATAAGGGAAGCTTGTACATGATTCAGTTTGATTGTGTTCAGTCTAACAAGCGATCGAACTGAAAGAAAATTGATAGAATATATCATGAGATGTAGATCAAATATATTTTATAGGTTAGAAAGCATAATTCTTTACAATTTGCATCATATATTTTCCTTTCCTCTTTCTTAGCAGTATGGACTAGCATTTACCTATTTAATGGTCAACAATTATGCAGACTATATGTAAATAAAAAGAATGACTAAAACTCTACACAAACAACCAAATGACTCACACATCCATCAATTCATCTAAAGATACTTACAAACCAGGGTTTTGAACAGGTCAGTACCAACGTACCAAGCTCTGCTCGGTATGGTACGTACCAGTATGTACCATCGGTACGCCAAGGCATATCAACAGTACATCCTAAAACCTTAAAAATACGTCCACCTATCACACTATGGCTTATCGATCGGTATGCCTCGGTAAAGGTCGAAATCCAGGGCAATACCAGTCAGTATGCCTCAGTACCGCCCGGTAGAGGGTGGTTCGCATGTCGGTATCCTCTCGGACCTGTACGTACCATCCGGTACACATCAAAATTGAGAACCCTGCTTACAACAAAAGAAACAATCTGTATGACATTGTTAAATTATTTAACTTAGAACCAAACGATTGACACATCCATCAATTCATCTAAAGATCGTTTAACAAGTAGTTAAAAACTAGTTAAATTAATCAACTTAGGTGTTCCATAAACACAGTTCAGTTGTTGACCAATAATGGGTTATCACAACAAGTCATTCTACAGCAATCACATCCTATTTAAAATTCTTATTAAAGGACAGTCTCATAGCATATTCTTCTGTAGCGAACTTCATGCATCATGATCATTAAATAGCTAAAGCATTATTGGCACCGCCAGTCAAAATAAGAAAGAGGTGATTACACTGGCCAATCGTTGTCTTCGACCTTTTTGATGAGAAACCAAGGCTCATGCATCGCCGTATACCTTCAGGGTCCATTCCCCCTCCATCATCTACAAAATTGCCCTTAGTGAATGTCACAAAACCAACAAACTATTTTGTACTTTTAAATTGTAAATCTTGCAGACAGGGAGCAACAATGGCCCAAAAAATAAAGTCGAAAAGAGTCATTTCCATATCGACTGTCAATTAGAGAACGCAAATTCACAACCAAAAGTTGAATGAATGCTAAAGTCTGTAAATATATTTACATAGGCATAAATTAACACTTAATAAAAATGTTCACATATGTTGATACAGACAGAAGTAAACCCGTAATTGTACTCATATTCCATATATCACAGGTAGTAGAACTCAGATACAAATATGGCAATTTGATTGGCACACGTTTATATAACATATACTAGTCTGACTCCACTTATATATAAACCAAACTCAAACGGGTATTGTACAATGGTTTTTATCCACTTTGGTCCCTAGTTGCAGAAGAATATGAACAACTATGTGAATGTCAAGTACCTTGAAAAAGCAACACAGGACTATTATCTTTCAGATTGTTGATTTTATCAACCTTCACGAACGTCGCACCATTGTGAATCTGGTAAATCAAACAACAAAATGGGAATATGTACTTCTCAATGGCATATTCCTAAGAACTGAAAGTGAGAAAACCTTTTCAGTGAAAATTCCTCAAACATTTCCTCGAAGCAACCAATATAAAGAATAAGAATGTAAAAGAATAATTAAAAGGCATTCATTTGATAAAATTGGTTATATACCAACATGATTGTACTCTTTTTTTCAATTAATACAAATGCTAACTCCAATAAGTAAAAGAGGCCAGACATACCTCATCTACAGCATTATCAAGAAGTTCAGCTACAGCTGCATAAACCACAGAAATGACAATCAGCATCCATTAGTCCACACATACCTTAAAATGAACTTGAATAGCACACAATATTGTAGCATTAATCATCAAAGACTTTTTCTTTGCAATATCAAACTGAAAACTAGTACCTTTCGATAATGACTATTGTGACTCAGAGCTCATAAAAAGGAAATTGGCTGGTGTTAAGAGAAAATGAGTTGAACAACATATTTTTAAATAAATGAAAGGCACAGGGTGGAAAGTTCCAATACGTTCAGTAAATGCTAAAACGAGCACTTTGTGCAGATACCATGATAAATCCTCAAGAGGTAAAAGTCCAACTGCCCAGACCAAAAGCGATCTGGATATGTCTAAAAAGTGGCAGCTCAATAATGTTATTTTATCACAAAATTCATATTTATCTTCTCTTTCTTTTTTAATCTTTGCTCCCTTTTTTACTCTCTAACGTACTAGTTAAATAATATTTTCCAACCTTGGATTTTTAATAGCTCAAAGGTCAATTACATCCATTAATAAATTAATACATTGGATCAGATATGACAGCTAGAAGGAGAAGCTTCAAGAAGTACATCCACATAATGCATAAACTGAAGCTTTGCTGAAGAAAAGGTGCCATTTTTAGGCATACACAGGATTAGATATATCAAGCAATTGCTCTACATGGTCATCACACCTACATTTCCTAAAACAGTCTGCCAAAATATCCATAGACTTATATCACACAGATGAAAATGTACTTAAAAGTCATGTTTAGGCGGAAATGAAACAAACCAATGAATCATCTGCAGTATTGGGCAAGTTAGCTCAAAGCTTTCTAGTTTCAGCCACTAGATCTTAGTTGTCGATTCAGAAGCAATGTAGTCAAAGGTACTATGTGCTTTCACTAAAAGGCACCAAGGGGCCAAAACTCTTGAGGTACTAGGTGTTCATGAATATTAGAATTATAAAAAATATAATTAAGGAGAAATAATTATCACTAAAATATCGTTTGCAAATGCTTAGTAGTCCATATGATCACTACGGGAAAGGGGTTATAAGGGAGGCTCTAGGAGGGAGGAAGAGGTAGGGGGAGGGGGCTGTCAGGGAGGCTCAATGAGGGACAACGACGAAGGAGAAAGAGAGAGACAATGGGAGGGAAGGTGGGGGGGAGAAGCACGAACAAGGGGGAGGGAGTGCGAAGGGAAGGCACCACCGAAGGGCCGCCTTGCACAAGAATGTTGATCATCGATCACCTTGTTCTAGTGAGCAATTGGTGGAGGAATTAGGAGAGATTGTGGCAGCAATAGAGCATAGTAGAGATCGTCAATGAAGTTTTGATCACGGGAGAAGTTTCAGTCAGAAAAGGACACAATGGAGATTGCAACCGTCGAGGAGAAATGTTAGTTGATGGCTAGGGTTTCTTCCAGAGATGTTGAGAGAGGGGTTTTAGTTGGCTGAATTGGTTCACTCGAATCATCTAGTTCGAACCCAAATGAAACCCACAAGGTTTAACTTAGGCGCGCCTAAGGCCCTAATGCCTGGGCCACGCGAACTCAACCACTCCCATATCGAATTGGAGGTAGTCGAGCATCGCCTCTCCTTGCTCGGGCACCTAGGAAAGCGCTTGAGTGCCCCTTAATAACACTGTACAGAACAAGTTTGGACTTGATCGAGTTTAAGAAAATTTGATTTTGGAGTTGACTCTTACCAATTCTAAGTATTATTAATTTTTATGGCTGTTTTATAGTGTTCTGGCAAAATATTTTTGAATTACATCACCGCCAATGAATCCTCCTTCTAGTATAATTAGGGAATTTTAATCATTCATATTTAAATTTTGAGCTGCATATATATTACCATTGACAACCAACTAATGGATGAATGGGCTAGTTAGTTCCCATGTCCCCTTTTTGTGTGAAAATTGCTTCAGTTTATCATCCTTTTTTTTGTGAATCATCCAATATTTTTTTTTATTATGAATACTAACTTATTTAGGATTTTGGTCAACAAAATGTGTAATGAAGGATCACAATCTCATAGCTGACAATTGATGAAAACACAAATTTCACCTCTCTCTCTCTCTCTCTCTTCCATATACTCTGATATATTTTTTTTTTTCTTATGTATTCTTTATTGTTTATTCTTCCATATCTGAACTAACAGCCAATTATTTTTTCTCTTTGCTTCTTTACCATTTAGCTTTAAAGTGCCATTTCCTTGCAACTCTATTCCACATCTGCTCGTCTTTCCCAATTACTGCAGCAAATAAGCAATATCCTCTTAAACAACCATCAAACTTTCTTTCCTTTTTTTTATCAGAATTAACATCAAACCTTCTGTTGGCCTTCAACATATTATTTGCTGTTCAACTTTCAATGAAAACAAAAGTGGATTTTCTATGCACATACAAAACCTGCATGCAACTATGTGCAATACCTAACATGTTTGTTGAAGCAAGTCCTAATTTTTCATCAACTTTATGGTAAATGATTTTCCTGATACCAACAAAAAGCAGTAATGTCCCAACATCTAATCCAAGATTCAAACAATGGATCTGAATTATCTTGAAATATAGCTAACTCTGAATTAGTCTTAATTAATTTAAATGAAATACTAGTGCATAAAATCCTTGGAAGAAACCTGCCAATTTTACTACTACATATATTTTTTTAACATTTAGCAAAGAAGAACAATATCTGAATATATGAACATATACAAATACATATATAGTTGACACTATCTCAAATCTATGGCGTCACCTAAAAGATATGCCAACTTGATATGATAATGCTAAAGGAAGATCTTCCAAAGAAATGCATTATAGTATCAATAAGTGGAGAGGAAAAGACTTTTAAGAACCACCAGAGCTACAAACATATAAGCTGTTGCCAATCTTTCCAATGATGCCTGTCATCCTATTCATACTATACGACTTTTCATCAAATAGAAGATTTAACAGTATGGAGATATACCACCGAAAGCCCATTTGTGAGACGTGGCGTTGGAATGCAAGAACTTCGGGTGCACGCGCGCCCGATCAAAATCATACGATTCCAGAGCAGCTGCAGCAAAAGAGTCACAAATTTGAAAACAGCAGAAAAAACTACAAAGAAGAACAAGGAAATAACTGAATTGTTCTGCATGAGAGGAAAGAAGAAGAACCGCGCCGGGCACGATGTAAAGGTCCTGAGGGTACTTCATATGTCCCAGCTCTCCAGAAGTTACGGCACTCGAGTGTGCGGTAACGCTGCTGCGCTTCCACCGGCTTCGGCACCGATGGATCTTCTGAATTGACGCCGCCGCCGGGCGGTGATCCAAGGAACACGACGTCGTCGTCGTCGTCGTCGTCCTCATGGAAATCGCTTTTCGGCATCGAAAGCGCGGTAGAAATTAGAAGCGGACGAGATGAAATCCTAGGGTTTAAAACGGAAGGGAATCGCGGAGTTGGGTGAGGTATAAAATAGAGGCAGAGGATCATATGACTCGCATATATTGCATATAAAAATAAACAAATTTCTGAAAACTCCAAAAATTCCGGATAGCACTTCTATTCAAAAATTTTGACAATCCTAACATTTTCAAAATAACAAAAATAATCTTTCCACAATTTTACATTTGCTTCTTTGGAACTACATCTTCTCTTTCATTTTAATAAACAAAAGTATCCATCTAACCTAAAACATATATATATATGTCTAATCATAAATATTTGTAAATCAATCACATAATATGTTTGTGATGTGATATGATATATAGTTTTTATTTATTTGATATTTTTTATTTTATTTTACTTATTGCATGTATTATGATATTTATGGATCTGTGTAATAGGAATCGAATCGTAATGAGATCACCGTAATAACATCAATTCGTCTTTACACACACACCCTAAATAATTTCGGTCATAGGTCATCCAAGAGGGATATCGAGATGATCGGATAGATTTATGTATTGTATACCCGTCCATATGATGGAGGAAATTAGTCTCGGAGCTGCTCATGTAAGGACACTAAGAATACCGCAAAGTGTTCATTAAAGAATAAGTTCACTGATTGATCTACTCATGGAATGTTGGATAGTTGATGATACCTCAATGTTAGACTATGATTCCGTCATCCCAATAGTGTATCTGATTCTTAGACTTAAGACACTAAAGATGTCAAGTATGAGTACTTCACTCTTTTTTATGCTAGACTTATAGACTTGGAAGTTCTAGATCTAGTACAATCGGTTATCGGGAGTAGCAACCAAACATACGAGAGATATTGAGTGTCAATAGAGGATCATCCACTCTTGGTTTCATGAAAGGAATATCTCATATATTTTTTCTCAAACAAATCCCTAACCATGATCATTCAGATTAAAAGAGAAAAAGTTCTCTGAAAGAATCCGATTAAAACAAGACTCGAGTAGACACCGTATGAGCCTCATAACATCATGTTCGGTATACAGTCTCTGAGATATTAGATGGATGAGGACTTATAGATACATGGTAATTGAGAATAAACAGATCAAATAGATTGAATTCTCCAATATCGTATAGGGACTACGGCGTAGTAACCTAATACGTCTGTAGTTGATGAGTCGAGTGAATTATTATTAAGATAATAATTCACTGAGCCAGAACGAGTTTTGACAAGTATGATTTATGGTCAGCTCGATATTGAGCCTAGAGGGTCATACACAAATGGTAAGTATTGCCACGAGTAGAGGTTCATATATGAGATATCCGTTGGAATCTTTATCTTATTGGATATCCAATAAGCCCTCGAATTATTGGATCTTATGGATGAGATCTAATAAGAGCTAATGATAGATTATTAGGTAGAGACCTTCTAATCTAAGATGCTTGGGTAGTTAGATAAAGATCCAATATCTAATTGGGTAAGATCCATTAGGGTTAAATTGACATAGAGCTTCAATAAATAGGAGGGAACCAAAGAGTCATATGCTAGACCCTTGGCTGTCACCTTATATTCTCCTCTCTATATCTCCTCCTCAGCCAATAGCCCCTATTTAGAGCATGTGGACAGCAAGAAGGGTCACTCCCTTTTTGATTATGTGGTGCATGTAGCGAGAAAATTTGAGTAGTGATTTAAGGAGCATCTTCGTATTTCTTGTCATGTGGATCACCACTAGAGAGGAAGATAGTTGACATCCTTCATTTTCTTTACAGATCTACAGGATTTCAGGAATATACAATCTCCTTGGGTAACACACATTCTTTAACATGCGCGATTTTTGGGTTTAGCGTGGCTTTACGCACCAATCTTTGTACAATAATAAAATCTTTTTTTCCGCATGAAATTCTAAGATTTTTATTTTCTGTTCTACTATCACGTATGTGATGTCACCCTAGATTTCCCAATAAAATCACCTTACATCTGTTTGGTGGAGTTATTACTGCATTTGATGCATGTTACTTTGTACCTTCTATTACCAAAAATATTATTTCTATTGATATAAGTTAGTTTTTTAAACAATGATTATTCAATTAGTGGATAAGATTATCAATCTTCACATATCATTGTCAAAAGTTTGAGCATCAAAAATTTCAAAAGATGCCTCGTACCGATAAGACATGAAATATTACTTTCTAGGAGTATATCCCCAAATATCTTTGAAAAAATGATAGATATGGATAGGATACCTTATGCCTTAGTGATACAATCTATCACATATGTTATGCTATGTACCAAACTTAATATAGCTCATACTCTAAGTGTTATTTGCATATATCAAACGAATCCGGGTTTAGAACATTGAAAAATAGTAAAGTATATCCTTAAGTACTTGAGAAGGACTAAGGATCTTTTACTGGTATATGGAGGAAGTAGCCTTAGGGTTGAGGACTACAAAAACTTCATTTTTCAGTTTGATATCGATGATAGTAAGTCTAATTCAAGGTATATGTTCACCATGAATAGAGGCGTAGTATGTTAGAAGAGTTCCAAGCAATATACTACTATTAATTAGACCACAAAGACAGAGTACATTATATCTAGCAAATAAAACATTTGAATTGCCCCTATTACTATCCTTGACCTTAGTGTTATTTTCTTTTGCTATCCAGAATCTGTTGTAGAGGCTTATTATCAAAAATAATATCATTTTTTAGCATATCATGGTTATAACACATTCTGTTGGATATGAAAAATTATTTGCTCAGCCTCCTCCACCTCCTAAATTTTTTCTACTACTAGGGAATAGATAATATCTATGGCATTCATTATCATTTTCATATCCTGATAAATTATTTTCACCCTCAAGATATTAGTATTAACTTATGTGGGGTGCAAATCAAGATAAATTCTTAAAATTTTTGATGTAATACATCACTAATTGATATTTCTTGTTTGAGGTTAATAAATTCTACGGTCCCCAGCACCCAACCAATGACGGATATTTTTTTTAGCATATAAGTTACACAAATAACCTTATCTTCATTTGGAATCATTACATATTCAAATATTTTCTCAATATTTTGCATCCACTTCTCAACCATTGGTAGATATGTATCACCTTTAAAGATTGGTGGATCATTATTTTCTAAACCTCTCACTTGTTAATTCTATAATATTATGTCCTCAAGCTACTATTGGCATCGCCACTTGTCTTTGGGTCAATAACTACTACACTTGTCTAGATTATTACTCCATAAACTCTGTTAGTCTATTAATCACAATATCTTTTTGACATATTTATGTGAATGTTTCTCTACCATTAAAATTCTCCTCTCAAATATTACTAGAGCTACTAACTTACCCTATAGTCCACATGATATTTTTCTAATGAATCCCAAACTGTTCATATCTAGTTGTGAAGTATAAGAACATCAAATAATAATAAAAAAATAATATAACTTAATTATTAAAACCTAAAAGATAGTTGAACAATATATTTCGTACTTTTACAAATATAAATTGTCTATATGACTCACAATTTGAGTTTAAAAGTTAAAATTAGTAAATAAAATATTTTAAGAATTTAAAAATAAAAGTTAATGATCAAATAGACCTTTCATATTTATTTTTAATTTTTAAAAATACATAATTATTATTATTATATCTTTTGACTTTATAATAAGAAAATTATTTTAAAATTTATTATTTGTATTTATTTTATTATTTAATTTTATAATTTAATATAATTTATTTTAAACCGACCTAAGTTTTAGATTGATTGAACCAATTTAATTATATAGACTGGTTCATTAAAAAGGTGATGACTGAAGACGTAACTTTTAAGGGGTGAAAAAAAAAATTATTTGAGGGTTACATTTATCATTTTAAAAAGATAGGGTTCTCTGTCAATATTTTAATGAACCAGTCTATACAATTAAATTGGTCCAACCAATCTAAAACTTAGGTCAGTTTAAAATAATTATATTAAATTATAATATTAAATAATAAAATATTAGAATTTTTGGAAGTTGGGATGTACTGTTAGAATTTCTTAAATTTAACTTTTTTTATGAATTCACCTTTTAAAAAAATAAGGATAATTTTTTAAATAAAAACATCACACTTTCCCACAAACTTGTTCACATAGAAAGTTCAGATACGTAGCTCAGTTTGGCAAATGATCTGATTGATACTCGAAGAAAAACCCCTCCTCCTTCAAACCGAACCAATATTTAAGTTGAACCAAACCAATTCGCTTTCTCCTTATCCATTAGCTCAATGTGATTTGTCCTCTTCCCTCTCATTTTAACAAACTACGGACGCTACCTCTTCCAAACCCTAAAGTCTCATTTGGCCATCAATACAAGCTCTTCCCTCTTATCTTTCTCTTCTTCTTATTTTATTTTTTATTATAAAAAAATATTATTATTCGATCAGATTTGATATTAGAGCTTTTTGGTCTAATAAAAATAATTTTAGGAAACTAAATAAAAAATTATTTTATTTGTTTAATTATGAAAAGAACAACTGTTAGTACTTCGGCCTACTGAATATGCAAAATGAGATCAGCTTTTAGATTACTCGAATACCATAAAATATGGGATAAAAAGAATAACAGAATGGATCTGTTTATTAAGCATCAATGAACTCTTTCAAGAACGCGATTACATGACAGTTGTCACTTGTCAGACGAGCCAAAATGGATTAAGATTTAGTATATTATTTCTAATGTTCTACTCTCAGATCAGACCCATGCTGAATATGTTCGATAACAAGTATCATAATACTTTCGACCATGTATGTTTGGAGCTTCCGTAGAACAAATCCCTAGTTTTCAGTCTGGAGCTTTAAAGCTGTAAGATGTGGTGTAGTGGTAACACATCCTACGGGACTGACTCACAAAGATGGCCAAGTGTTAGATGTGAAGTGCAAGTAAAGATCGTACTGTCACAACAGGATGAGAGTTGTCGGAGATAACACTGGGATAATAAAATAATACATGGCAAATTGTTTCGTCACCACCAACCTGTGGATCCTACAAAAAGAAGCTCCACTGAGTCAACCCGACCATGGGTAGGTAGGTTAGCCACCTCGCCTGTTAGGTTCTTGGTGTGGATTTAGAAGGCCGATAAATCGGAAATTTATCATTTTTTAAGGTAAATTCAGTGGGAAATTTTTGCAATAGATCATAGAGAAGAAAGCACAGTTCAGGATGTGACACGTGGTGGATTGACTTAGAGAAGAGAAGATTACGTAATTTATTTGGATTCCAGAATCATATTATTTTTAATGTAGTATACAGGGGATGATCTAATAACGTACGGAATGACACTTGCATGCTACTACTGGTTATCAACGGCGGTGGCCACAGCCACAGCAACTGGATTCGGGAGATGGGTCACTAATCCATTATTATAGTAAATGGAAGATTTTGTAATCCATAGTATGTATTGTTCTACGTGGACTGGATTTAACGCTGCACCACTGTTTAAAAAGTCAAGATTTCTTGTTCTTTCCCACAATCCTTTCGCTTGGAATTGCCATTAAGCATGTGATCCGACAGACAGAAACCAACATAACTCTCCCGATACAAGAGCAAGCCTGTTTACAGGGTATTTACTAGGCTCCAGAGTCGATCAACTTCCCTCAGTGATCTGAATTGATAGGAGTATATACAACATGCCGTCGAGAAGCCCTTTTCGGGTTCCTCCCTCCTCTGACTATGATGCCTTTCTCGCAATCCTTCTCTCGATTGCCGAGTACTGCTTCTTGAAACTATAACCGCGGAAAGTCGCCTTTGGCTGCAACTTTTGGAAGGCATATGACGTGACTGAAGACGATCAGACTCTTTATTCCTCGACTCGTGACTTGAGAGAGAATCTCAAGGGCAGGCCATTCTGGGGCAGCGCAAAAGGTCCAAACTGAATACCGCTTTGGTTTCCCAGCATAGACCACCTGATAGAGAAAGAAAGAGCACAGTTACGCATCATCATTGATCAAGTGGTCAACGGATGCAATTGTCCCCACGCGACATCCAACTGTTGATAGAATACAAGTGTTTGTTTGATGGTTTCGGCTGGGTTACCTGTATTTAGTCGTGAGGTGATGGAGGAGGACCAGCATCTCCAGCTTAGCAAGCTCATTGCCAGGGCAGGAGTGGGACCCGTTCCCGAAGGGCATGAAAGTGTTGGGTTTTGGAGCGACCTGCAGCAGTTGAACACAGAAAGAGAGACTGATTTGTCTGCAGAGGAAGAGAGGGGAAGGAGATTGATTGAGATAGGGGGAGGCTATCCTCCTTTGCCCACCTCAAATCTGGAGGGATCAAAAATTTCCGGGTCGGTGAAGTTATCCGGACTGTGGTGAATGTTTCTGAAGAGTGGCAACACCTTCCAACCCTTGGGAATGAGATACCCTGCACGACGAAGTACAGTAACAGTCAGCAAACGAGACATCGGGCATGGATGGGCAATCTAAAAGATACAAGTTGATGCTAATCCACCTTCGTACTCCACATCTTCCGCCGCTTCTCTAAAGGTGAAAGATAGGACCGAAGCCACCCTCATCGTCTCCTGAATCACCCTGGAAGTGAATGGCATCCTCTTGGTATCAGCCCAAGTCAGCGATTTCTCATCATCACCCACATGTTTGCTCTTCATAATTTCCTCTTGCTCTTCCTGAACATCACAAGAGATATCAAACTCTTGATGTCCGCTTTCTACTTAAACGAGAACACCGAGAGAAGAGAAGAGAAGAGATGAGAAGGTTTCTTACGGTGACTGCTTGTAAGATGCCTGGATTCTCTCCGAGGTACTTCACGATCCAGGTGAGCACACTAGCAGTGGTGTCCCGGGCCGCAAAGATGACCCCGATGATGTTGTCGGCAATCTGGTCGTCCGTCAGGGCTTCTTTGGCTTCCATAAAAGAACCAAGTAGGCCACTGTCCTCTGTCTTCAACTTCGTCCTCCTGAATAGGACAATCTTGGCCACAATCTGTGCGAGCTGTTTCCTGGCCTTCATTGCCTTGTAGAACAGGGTCCCGGGTAGGTTGATAGGCATGGAGTTGTAGCCCTTCTCTAGGGTGTAGTAACACTGCTTCAGATCCTCTATGTAGGAAAGCTCATCTTTCCCAAAGATAGACAGCAGTGCCACGTTGAATGCGTACTGCACAAAAGCAAGGTAAACAAATTAAACAGAGATATGACCGGAAGCATCAAATCCTTTGCTAAACAAGAGCGTGAGATATCAAAATCTGCATTTCCGTACCCAATTACAAAATTTAAGCACTTCCTCGTTTAGATCGCACAAATGGAAAAGAGTGAAACATGATAGATTTTCTTGGGTCATATTACCAACGGAAAAAGGGAAATCACAACATGAACAATCTCGTTGATGCAAGATTTATGATATTTCATGGTACTTACTACTACTGCTACAGAGAATAAACTTTCTGACATATATATATGTATATATATATGTATACACATACTTTTGTGAAGCTAAAATTGATATTATTTAAAAGAGATCGTGACGGATTTATGCAAGCAGAAAGAGGGGGAATTGCAGGGGCGGGAGGTTCACCGTCTTCATTTCGTGGAAGGTATTGATCAAGCGACCGTCCCAGGACTGCAAGGCCCGGCGAGCGACCTCCTCAATGCCGGCGATGGAACCGCGAATGCCTTCAGGCTTCAACGCCCGGAGGACGAGGCGGCGGAGGCGGGCGTGGTAATCTCCGTGCTGGAAGAAGATAGCCTGCGGGCCCAGCATCTGCTCCTTGCTCGCGGGGAACGTCGGCTTGAACAGGTGCGCCCGCGTTACCAGCACGAACCTTGCCGCCTCAGGGCTCGACACCATCACGCAGGGACATCCTAGTATGTGTGTCTTAAACACGGGCCCGTACCTGGAAACACCACCACCACCACCACCATAAATATGAGCACTAGCTACTTGGATTCTCCGTTCGTTTCAGTGTTATGCGCAGTAATAAAAAGGGAGAAGCGAAATGGAAAACAGAAACGACGAACCTCTTCTGTTTGAGGGCGAAGAAGGTGTTAGGATTGTTGGAGTAGAGCTGAAAGGTCTCTCCGATATAAGGCCAACCCATGGTGCCCGGAGGCAGGGGAAGGTTTCCCGACCTGGTATGGAAAGCTCTCAAAAGCAGATAGTAGACGAGGCATAGGAAAAGGAAACTCAAGGAGAGGGACAGCATGAGGAGAAGCGTGGAGGCCATGGTTGTCAAGAACGCAGTCGTAGTGGGGGTGGCGACTAAAGCGGAGCTCACTCTGCCTCGCGGGGAGAGGGGAGAGGGGAGTAGGAGGAGGGTTGCTCGAGGAGGCAGAGGAGAGGGTAGGTGTCGCTCGTCGGGTCAGTGTGTACTGGCGAGGAGAGGGATGAAGGCAGGGACGGGTTTTATAGACGCGCAAATACTGCCGACGCACCCACGGAAATCGATTCCAGCTCACGTACACCAATCACCTCGGCAGCGGAACACAGGTTATATTCCTACCATGATGGGCAATAAAAAGGTGACAGCACCATTGAGGAAGACGGAAAAATCAGAAGACCATGAAAAATAAATAATTCAAAACAAAACTGCATAAAACAAATGAGGATGAGTACGTGTGGGCTTGATGGACGATACGTGTCAAACCAGTTCCACATGTTTGACCTGCTAGTGGAGACTTGTCAGTAATTTAAGCCATGTAACACACCGAAACAAGACCGATCAAATTTCCTGCTAGAGTTCGTATGTTTGTT